>NW_024070186.1:134833141-134834473 GCF_014754425.2 Oryx dammah | reverse complement strand
CATCCAACCATCTTATCCTCTGTCATCCCCTTCTCTTCCTGCCTTCAGTCTTTCCCAGCATCAGGGTCTTTTACAGTGAGTCAGTTCTTTGTATCAGGTGACCAAAGTATTGGAGTTTCAGCTTCAGCATCAGTACTTCTAAAGAACATTCAAGACTGATTTCCTTTCGGATGGACTGGTTTGATCTCTTTGCAGTCCAAGGGATTTTAAGAGTCTTCTCCAACACCAAAATTTAAAAGCATCAATTCTCCAACCCTCAGCTTTCTTTATGGTCCAACTCTCACATCCATACATGATGACTGGAAATACCATAGCTTTGACTTGATGGGCCTTTGTCGGCAAAGTAATGTCTGTGCTTTAATATGCTGTCTAGGTTGGTCATAGCTTTTCTTCCAAGGAGCAACTGCCTTTTAACTTCATGGCTCAGTCACCATCTGCAGTGATTTTGGAGCCCCCAAAATAAAGTCTGTCACTGTTTCTATTTTTTCCCCATCTCATGGCATGAAGTGATGTAACCAGATGCCATGATCTTCAGTTCAGTTCAGTCTCTCAGTCATGTCCGACTCTTTGCGACCCCATGAATCGGAGCACGCCAGGCCTCCCTGTCCATCACCATCTCCCGGAGTTCACTCAGACTCACGTCCATAGAGTCCGTGATGCCATTCAGCCATCTCATCCTCGGGCGTCCCCTTTTCCTCCTGCCCCCACTTCCTCACTGCATCAAAGTCTTTTCCAATGACTCAACTCTTCTCATGAGGTGGCCAAAGTACTGGAGCTTCAGCTTTAGCATTATTCCTTCCAAAGAAATCCCAGGGTTGATCTCCTTCAGAATGGACTGGTTGGATCTCCTTGCAGTCCAAGGGACTCTCAAGAGTCTTCTCCAACAGTTCAAAAGCATCAATTCTTCGGTGCTCAGCCTTCTTCACAGTCCAACTCTAACATCCATACATAACCACAGGAAAAACCATAGCCTTGACTAGACGGACTTTAGTTGGCAAAGTAACGTCTCTGCTTTTGAATATGCTATCTAGGTTGGTCATAACTTTTCTTCCAAGGAGTAAGTGTCTTTTAATTTCATGGCTGCAATCACCATCTGCAGTGATTTTGGAGCCCCCCAAAATAAAGTCTGACACTGTTTCCACTGTTTCCCCATCTATTTCCCATGAAGTGATGGGACCAGATGCCATGATCTTCGTTTTCTGAATGTTGAGCTTTAAGCCAACTTTTTCATTCTCCTCTTTCACTTTCATCAAGAGGCTTTTTAGTTCCTCTTCACTTTCTGCCGTAAGGGTGGTGTCATCTGCGTATCTGAAGTTATTGATATTTCTCCTG
>NW_024070186.1:134763756-134833041 GCF_014754425.2 Oryx dammah | reverse complement strand
TCTGCCATAAGGGTGGTGTCATCTGCATATCTGAGGTTATTGATATTCCTCCCGGCAATCTTGATTCCAGCTTGTGCTTCTTCCAGCCCAGCGTTTCTCATGATGTACTCTGCATATAAGTTAAATAAGCAGGGTGACAATATACAGCCTTGACGTACTCCTTGTCCTATTTGGAACCAGTCTGTTGTTCCATGTCCAGTTCTAACTCTTGCTTCCTGACCTGCATACAGATTTCTCAAGAGGCAGGTTAGGTCATCTGGTATCCCCATCTCTTTCAGAATTTTCCACAGTTTCTGGTGATCCACACAATCAAAGGCTTTGGCATAGTCAATAAAGCAGAAATAGATGTTTTTCTGGAACTCTCTTGCTTTTTCAATGATCCAGTGGATGTTGGCAATTTGATCTCTGGTCCTCTGCCTTTTCTAAAACCAGCTTGAACATCAGGGAGTTCACGGTTCATGTATTGCTGAAGCCTGGCTTGGAGAATTTTGAGCATCACTTTTACTAGTGTGTGAGATGAGTGCAATTGTGCAGTAGTTTGAGCATTCTTTGACATTGCCTTTCTTTGGGATTGGAATGAAAACTGACCTTTTCCAGTCCTGTGGCCACTGTTGAGTTTTCCAAATTTGCTGGCATATTGACTGCAGCACTTTCACAGCATCATCTTTCAGGATTTGAAACAGCTCAACTGGAATTCCATCACCTCCACTAGCTTTGTTCATAGTGATGCTTTCTAAGGCCCACTTGACTTCACATTCCAAGATGTCTGGCTATAGATTAGTGATCACATCATCATGATTATCTGGGTCGTGAAGATCTTTTTTGTACAGTTCTTCCATGTATTCTTGCCCCCTCTTCTTAATATCTTCAGCTTCTGTTAGGTCCATACCATTTCGAGCCCATCTTTATTGAGATCTTTGCATTAAATGTTCCCTTGGTATCTCTAATTTTCTTGAAGAGATCTCTAGTCTTTCCCATTCTGTTGTTTTCCTCTATTTCTTTGCATTGATTGCTGAAGAAGGCTTTCTTATCTCTTCTTGCTATTCTTTGGAACTCTGCATTCAGATGCTTATATCTTTCCTTTTCTCCTTTGCTTTTCACTTCTCTTCTTTTCACAGCTATTTGTAAGGCCTCCCCAGACAGCCATTTTGCTTTTTTGCATTTCTTTTCCATGGGGATGGTCTTGATCCCTGTCTCCTGTACAATGTCATGAACCTCAGTCCATAGTTCATCAGGCACTCTATCTATCAGATCTAGGCCCTTAAATCTATTTCTCACTTCCACTGTATAGTCATAAGGGATTTGATTTAGGTCATCCCTGAATGGTCTAGCGGTTTTCCCTACTTTCTTTAATTTTAGTCTGAATTTGGCAATAAGAAATCATGATCTGAGCCACAGTCAGCTCCTCGTCTTGTTTTTGTTGACTGTATGGAGCTTCTCCATCTTTGGCTGCAAAGAATATAATCAATCTGATTTCGGTGTTGACCATCTGGTGATGTCCATGTGTAGAGTCTTCTCTTGTGTTGTTGGAAGAGGGTGTTTGCTATGACCAGTGCATTTTCTTGGCAAAACTCTATTAGTCTTTGCCCTGCTTCATTCCACATTCCAAGGCCAAATTTGCCTGTTACTCCAGGTGTTTCTTGACTTCCTACTTTTGCATTCCAGTCCCCTATAATGAAAAGGACATCTTTTTTGGGTGTTAGTTCTAAAAGGTCTTGTAGGTCTTCAGAAAACCATTCAATTTCAGTTTGTTCAGCATTACTGGTTGGGGCATAGACTTGGATAACTGTGATATTGAATGGTTTGCCTTGGAGATGAACAGAGATCATTCTGTCGTTTTTGAGATTGCATCCAAGTACTGCATTTCAGACTCTTTTGTTGACCATGATGGCTACTCCATTTCTTCTGACAGATTCCTGCCCATAGTAGTAGATATAATGGTCATCTGAGTTAAATTCACCCATTCCTGTCCATTTTAGTTCGCTGATTCCTAGAATGTCGACGTTCACTCTTGCCATCTCTTGTTTGACCACTTCCAATTTGCCTTAATTCATGGACCTGACATTCCAGGTTCCTGTGCAATATTGCTCTTTACAGCATTGGATCTTGCTTCTATCACCAGTCACATCCACAACTGGGTATTGTTTTTGCTTTGGCTTCATCCTTTCATTCTTTCTTGAGTTATTTCTCCACTGATCTCCAGTAGCATATTGGGCACCTAATGACCTGGGGAGTTCCTCTTTTGGTATCCTATCATTTTGCCTTTTCATAGTGTTCATGGGATTCTCAAGGCAAGAATACTAAAGTGGCTTGCCATTCCCTTCTCCAGTGGACCACATTCTGTCAGACCTCTCCACCATGACCCGCCCGTCTTGGGTTGCCCCGCAGGCATGGCTTGGTTTCATTGAGTTAGACAAGGCTGTGGTCCTAGTGTGATTAGATTGACTAGTTTTCTGTATTTTTTCAGTGTGTCTGCCTGTGATGCCCTCTGGCAACACCTACCATCTTACTTGGGTTTCTCTTACCTTAGGCATGGGGTATCTCTTCATGGCTGCTCCAGCAAAGCACAGCTGCTGCTCCTTACCTTGGACGAGGGGTATCTCCTTACCGCCACTGTTCCTGACATTCAACGTGGGATAGCTCCTCTAGGCCCTCCTGTGCCTGCACAGCCACCACTCCTGGGGTTGCTCCTCATGGCTGCCAGCCCTGGCTTCTGGCTCGGGGTGGCTCCCCAGGGTCACCACCCCTGGCCTTGGGCACGAGGGGGCTTCTCAGGCTACCACAGCACAGGAATGGCCAAGAGGAGCCACCCTGCGTCCGAGGTCAGTGGCGGCCAGGAGGAGACACCCCTCGTCCGAGGTCAGGGCGGCCGAGAGAAGCCACCTTGCCATGATCTTAGTTGTTTGAATGTTGAATTTTAGACCAGCATTCATTCTCCTCTTTCACTTTCATCGTGAGGCTCTTGAATCCCTCTTCACTTTCTGCCATAAGGGTGGTGTCATCTGCATATATGAGGTTACTGATATTTCTCCAGGCAATCTTGATTCCAGCTTGTGCTTCTTTCAGCCCAGCGTTTCTCGTGATGTACTCCGCATAGAATTTAAACAAACAGGGTGATAATATACAGCCTTGACATACTCCTTTCCCAATTTGGAACCAGTCCATTGTTCCTTGTCCAGTTCTAATTGCTGCTTCTTGACCTGCATACAGGTTTGTCGGGAGGCAGGTAAAGTGATCTAGTATTTCCATCTATTGAAGAATTTTCCACAGTTTGTTGTGATCCACACAGTCAAAGGCTTTGGTGTAATCAATAAGGCAGAAGTAGATGGTTGTTTTTTGTTTTTTTTTTTTAAATACTGTTCATGATGTGAATAAGGCTGAGCACTGAAGAATTGGTGCTTTTGAACTGTGGTGTTGGAGAAGACTCTTGAGAATCCCTTGGGTTGCAAGGAGATCCAACCAATCCATTCTGAAGGAGACCAGCCCTGGGTGTTCTTTGGAAGGAATGATGCTAAAGCTGAAACTCCAGTACTTTGGCCACCTCATGTGAAGAGTTGACTCATTGGAAAAGACTCTGATGCTGGGAGGGATTGAGGGCAGGAGGAGAAGGGGATGACAGAGGATGAGATTGCTGAATGGCATCACGGACTCGATGGACGTGAGTCTGAGTGAACTCCGGGAGTTGGTGATAGACAGGGAAGCCTGGCATGCTGCAATTCATGGGGTCTCAAAGAGTCGGACACGACTGAGCAACTGAACTGAACTGAACTGAGATTTTTTTTTGGAACTCTCTTGCTTTCTCTATGACCTAATGGATGTTGGCAATTTGATCTCTGATTCCTCTGCCTTTTCTAAATCCAGCTTGAACACCTGAAAGTTCTCGGTTCACACACTGTTGAAGAATTTTGAGCTATATTTTGAGAACAGTTGCTAGCATGTGAGATGAGTGCAATTGTGCAGTAGTTTGAACCTTCTTTGGCACTGTCTTTCTCTGGGATTGGAGTGAAAACTGACCTCTTCCAGTCCTGTGGCCACTGCTGAGTTTTCCAAATTTGCTGGCATATTGAGTGCAGCACTTTAATAGCATCATCTTTTAGGATTCAAAATAGCTCAACTGGAATTCCATCTCCTCCACTAGCTTTGTACATAGTGATGCTTCAAACTTTTATAATACATACAAATTAATACTAGCCTGCCAAGATCTACTCATTTCATAAAGAAACGACAAGTGCTTATTGAATGAGCTAAGTTCTTCATGAAAGTGCAGAAGAACCACAGAATATTTCCTTCCAACTTGCACAGATAGGCCAAGTCTGAGAAAGACTTTCACATGCACACACCCTTCAAAAGAGAACACCCTCACTGGCATTGCTGCTCCTTGCATGGTCTTGTTTTCCAGTCACTAGATACCAGTTCACTCAGCCACTGCTGTCAAAATAGATCAGGGCAACAAACACAAGGCTGACTAGAAACTGAGGTATTTTCTGAAGTGAAAAAGGGGCTGATCAAAGATTTCCTCCCAGAATAAGCACTGAAAATGACTGAGTGATTCAACAAGTTAAAAATGGGAGTTCAAGCAGAAAAAGTATAATAGAAATATGGGATGTGTTTGAAGGGCACAATAGGATATGCCTGTGGTAAATCTGATGTGGAGAAGAAATCCAGAAACTCTGAGAATGTCACTGAATTAGAGAGAATACAGCAGAATGTCAACCCCAGTGGCTCAGAGGTAAAGAACTTGCCTGCAGTGCAAGAGACGTGGGTTCGACCCTGAGTCAGGAAAATCTCCTGAAGGAGGAAATGGCAACCCACTCCAGTATTCTTGCCTGGGAAATCCCATGGACAGAGGAGCCTGGTGGGCAGCCGTCCATGGGGTCACAGAGTCAGACATGACTGAGTGACTGAGTACACAGCAGAATGGAAACAGAATTAAAGAACCAACTTCTCTATAGTCTGTACCTGAGACTACTTTGGCCCAGATATACTTCCAAGGATAATTCTAGGCCACATATAGACTTGAAGTAACTCAAATTTATAGAACGATTTGAAATAGAACAATCTCAAGTCAGCTTAGCACAGTTGTTAAAAGAACAACTCTGAAGGTAAGCTGACTGGTTCAAATACCTGCTCATCCACTGACCAGCTTTGGGACCACTGGAAAAGTTACTTTTGTTCTCTGTGTCCCAAACCCTTCTTTTGTAAAGTGGACATAACGATAGTATTCACCTCATAGGCGACTATCAGGATTAAATGAGTTAACCTGTATAAAGCCTACAGATACCACGAGCTGTATGTGTTATCGTTTTACTAGTTTTGAATGATGAAATTCACAGTACAAGTTTTATATTATTTTGACTCCAAAAAAACAAAGTCTGAGCAATTGACCTATTAGCAGGGAAGAGGGATTCAGTATTGTGTCTGAACAATAAAAAAAAAGAAAGAAAAAAAACTATAAGTGAAGCCATTTTCCTTTGATGGACGTTTAAAGTGTGGGAATCATCTGAGTTTTCACCACAGGTCAATTGTTCAAGTTATCCTCTACTGGTATTTCCAGTAAACCCGCTAGGAGACCATGCTGCTCAGAATTCAGCGTTCCACAGGAACATGAACTGGCTTCACTTAGGGTTGTAAAGGTGTACGATAGCATGCATTGATAATTTTTCAGGTCGCAAACACCCTGCCTGTCTCTGGTTTTGTTTCTCAAACTGGATTAGACAGACCTTTGGAGAAATGGACCAAGCAGCACTCAAAGCTATCCAATAAGCAAGGCTTATCTTCTTAGAGTTTATTTAAAGCATTTTTAAAATAGACTTTCATTTTTTAGAGAAGTTTTAAGTTCACAGCAAATTTGAGGATAAGGTACAGAAGGCTCACATATACCTGCTTCCTTCACATATACATGCAAGCATGCATGGTAAGTTGCTTCAGTCCTTTCCCACTCTTGTGACCCTATGGACTGTAGCCCACCAGGCTCCTCTGTCCATGGGATTCTCCAGTCCAGAATACAGAAGTGGGTTGCCATGCCCTCCTCTAGGAGATCTTCTCAACCCAGGGATTGAACCTGTGTCTCTTACATCTCCTGCACTGGCAAGCAGGTTTTTTACCACTAGTGTTACCTGGGAAGCCCACATACATGCATAGCCTCCCCTGTTACTAACATCCCCCACCGGAGGAGTATTTTGTTACAACTAATGAATCCACAGTGAAACACATCATTATCACCCAAAGTCTACTCATGGCTTATATTAGGCTTTACCCTTGGTGTTATACTTTCTAGGAGTTTGGATAAATGTATACTGGCTTGTATATTCCATTGCAGTATCATACAGAGTAGTTTCACAGTCCTAAAAATCATCTGTGTCCTGATTATTCATCCTTACCTCCCCTGACCCTTAGCAACCAGTGATCTCTTTATTGTTTCCATAATTTTGGCTTATATAGAATATCATATAGTTGCAATCATACTGTAATTAGATTTTTCAGATTGGCTTTTTTTACTTAGTAATATGCATTTAAGTTTTCTCCATATCATTCTATGGCTTGACAACAGATTTATTTCTGGTGCTGAATAATATTCCATTTGGATGCACTACAGTTCATTTATCCATTCACTTACTGAAGGACATCTTGGTTGCTTCCAAGTTTTGACTATTGTAAGTAAATCTGCTGTAAATATCTCAATACAAGTTTTTCAGTGGAAATAAGTTTTCACCTCCTTTAAATACCAAGGAGCTCAGTTGCTGGATTGCATGGTAATAGTATCTTTATTTTTTCAAGTAAATTCCAAGCCATATTCCAAAATGTCTGTAACATTTTATATTTCCATCAGCAGTGAATAAAGGTCCTATTGTTATACATCCTTATCCAATTTAATGTTGTCATTATTTTAAGCCCTTGTCTGTTTCAGCCTTTGCAAATATTTTTTTCTGTCAGTAGATTGTCTTTTCGTTTTCTTTATGGTTTCCTTTGCTGTATAGAAGCTTGTAAGTTTGATTAGATTCCATTCGTTTATTTTTGCTATTGTTTCTATTGCCTTGGGAGACTGACCTAAGAAAACATTGGTAAAATTTATGTCAGAGACTGTTTTGCCTATGTTCTCTTCTAAGGGTTTTATGGTGTCGTATCTTACTGATTTTATTTGTAACTTAAATTTTAAAAATATTTTATGTAATAATAATGTGTGTGCATTTTGAAATCTCAAGTGAGATATCAAAGAGATGGACACACAGAAGAACTATACAAAAAAGACCTTAATGACCCAGATAAACACGATGGTGTGATCAGTCACCTAGCCAGACACCCTGGCATGTGAAGTCAAGTGGGCCTTAGGAAGCATTACTGTGAAAATACCTAGTGGTGGTGATGGAATTCTAGCTGAGCTATTTCAAATCCTAAAAGATGATGCTGTGAAAGTGCTGCACTCAACATGCCAGCAAATTTGGAAAACTCAGCAGTGGCCACAGAACTGGGCAAGTTCAGTTTTCCTTCCAATCCTGAAGAAGGGCAATGCCAAGGAATGTTCAAATTACCATACAGTTGTGCTCATTTCACATGCTAGCAACGTCATGCTCAAAATCCTTCAAGCTAGGCTTCAACAGTACGTGAACTGAGAGCTTCCAGAGATGTACAAGCTGGATTTTAAAAAGGCAGAGGAACCAGAGATCAAATTGCCAACAATTTTCTCTGTTGGATCACAGAGAAAGCAAGTGCATTCCAGAAATACATCTACTTCTGCTTAACTGACTACACTGAAGCCTTTGATGTGTGGATTAAAACAAACTGAAAAATTCTTAAAGATATGGGAATACCAGACCACCTTACCTGCCTCCCGAGAAACATGTATGCAGGTCAAGAAGCAACAGTTAGAACAGGTATAAAACAACAGACTGGTTCAAAATTGGGAAAGGAGTACATCAAGGCTGTATATTGTCACCCTATTTAGTTAACTTATATGCAGAGTACATGTTGGATGAACCACAAGTGGGAATCAAGATGGCAAGGAGAAATATCAACATCAGATATGCAAATGATACCATCCTAAGGCAGAAAACAAAGAACTAAAGAGCATCTTGAAGGTAAAAGAAGAGAGTGAAAAAGATGGCTTAAAACTCAACATTCAAAACACTAAGGTCATGGCATCTAGTTCCATCATTTCTTGCCAAATAGATGGGGAAAAACTGGAAACAGTGGCAGATTTTATTTTCTTGGGTGACTGAAGTCATGAAATTAAAAGATGCTTGCTGCTTGGAAGAAAAGCTATGACAAATCTAGACAGCATATTAAAAACCAGAGACATCGCTTTGCTGACAAAATCTGTATTGTCAAAAGTATTATTTTTCCAGTATCATGTGCATATGTGAGAGTTGGACCATAAAGAAGGCTGAGCACCAAAGAATTGATGCTTTCAAACTGTGGTGCTGGAGAAGACTCTTGAGAACTTGGAGAGCAAGGAGATCAAACCAGTCAATCCTAAAGAAACTCAGCCCTGAATACTTATTGGAAGAACTGATGTTGAAGCTGAACTCCAAAACATTGGCCATCTGATGTGAAGAGCTGATTTGTTGAAAAAGATCCCGATGATGGGAAAGACTGAACGCAGTAGGAGAAGGGGACAAGATGGTTAGATAGCATCACCAATTCAATGGACATGCTGCTGCTGCTGCTAAGTCACTTCAGTCATGTCCGACTCTGTGCGACCCCATAGACGGCAGCCCACGGGCTCCCCTGTCCCTGGGACTCTCCAGGCAAGAACACTGGAGTGGGTTGCCATTTCCTTCTCCAATGCATGAAAGTGAAAAGTGAAAGGGAAGTCGCCCAGTCGTGTCCGACTCTTCGCGACCCCATGGACTGCAGCCCACCAGGCTCCTCCGTCCATGGGACTCTCCAGGCAAGAGTACTGGAGTGGGAGTTTGAGCAAACTCTGGGAGATAGTGAAGGACAGGGAAGCCTGGAGTGCTGCGGTTCATGAGGGTGCAAAGAGTTAAACACGACTTAGCAACTGAACAACAATAAGAGTTTTGGATATAAATCTTTGGAGATTAATCCCAAATCCTAGTTGAAACATGTTAACTTGATCCTGCCATTATAAGTGGCTTGATGAAAAAGGTAGTTAAGCCCAGCCATGTTGAACAGCAGCCTCTCATTTCACTGTCTGGTGGAGCAAAGGGATGCAGACCACGACACTAGTTAGGGGCCTGAATTTTTAAATTATAGATTGGCTTCTCACCTGTTCATATGAATTCTAAACCTTACTAGTCTATTCTTAAGCATAAACATAAAATTTTCTCAACCAAAGCCCTCCTGTGTGGGTTTCTTTAAAGATTTTCTGCTCTCCAGCTCCTAATCAAAAGGAAGTATCCATCAAGAACCAGTTTCAGCATTTTACTGCCCCCAGCATCTAAGTTCTACCTTTGGATCAACACTGAACACAAGCCGACATGTCATTCCATGGATCCTTCTAAAAACTGTGCTCTTCCCTGATGTTCTATTATGTCCTCAACTTTTATTGAAGACCTTTGCAAGAAAGAGCCACATGAGATCCATTTCTGCATTTGCGGGTGAAATTGGAATGAGGACATTGTCCGTTAAATTACTCAATGTTCCCTACCTAAGACCCACATGAGAACTTGCTCTGAGTTTAGTACCAAGGAAAAACTGTGCCTTCTTTGAAAAAGTAGTAAATTTTCTTCTTTTCTATTGGTGAGTTATGTAATCCACTGTATTTCCTTTTTCTTTTTTTTGTTTTGGTTGCCAAAGTCATGCAGTGAGTTTTTATGTACAGTTGTACCCACTGAGTTAGGCTTTGTGGTTGTCCTGTTTTCTTCTTCCTTTTTTCTAACTTTCTTTCTTCCAATATATTCTTATAATATTATTGTACAGAACTTTTTTTGTCTGTTAAAATCTGTGTGAGAAAATTGTTCAGTGTATCCCCCCCAAAAAAGCTTACAAATCTATTGATTTATCTGACACAGATTTTTTGAGGAATTTTATGTTTTGTTTTATAAAATATTATTGAATTCAATATAGGATAGATACCTTGTTAAATGTATAATTGTTTAATCATATGCCTTTGGCAAAAAGTTATAGACATATAAAGTTATAGATTGGTTAAAAAAAAAAAAAGGCAAAAAACCCTCAGGGGAATAATCACCATACTCATAGAGAAAATCAAATCTCCATTCATCATTTTAGTGAAGTCCTGCATTCATCCAAAAAATGTTTAAAATTGTAGGCTTTGAGGTCACTATGGAGAACACAAACTTGTTTTAAAAAAATGAATCACCCTCAATAAATTTATGATATAGCAAATAAAAGCCAATGTGTTTACCAACCTCACTTAAAGACAGGAATGAGGTATTTCTTGTACAGCTGCATTATACACCACTGTGCCAGAATTTTTTTATAATGAAGTTGAAAAAGAAGTCTTACAAGTTGAAATAAAATTCTGTTATAGGAGAATTTTGTTATGAAAAGGAGGAAAACTTTACACAAAATAATTAATATTATTAGCTTGCCTCAAATTGAAATTTGCAGAAAAGAATTAATTATGACTTTATTACAATCTGCAAGTAGCTATGAATGTAGGAGTTCTTTTATTTTAAGGTGATCTGTATTTCTTTGAAATAGCACTTTCTTAAAGGCTGGCCAAATTACTGTTGTATGTGGGCTGACAACGCAAACATTTTATCAGTTTCCTAAACTCTCACACAGGAAGTAGGGCTATGGGAATATTTTCACAGCTTGGTATTGGCCTTTCAAGAACTGAGTGCTGAAGTTTGCTATAATCATTTGCTTTTCATATTCTGCTGGGTTTTTTTGTTTGTTTGTTTTTTCACAAGGTGAATAACACAAGAGTCTGGAAACCAGTATTGGGTGGGGATTTTGCCTAGAGATCTATTTAGTTACCAAGCTTCTCAGCTTGTGGTCATTGAAGGTCACTTGGTTTATAGCTAAAATTTCAATTGGAACCTTGTCATATAATCAGGATTTAAAACCCAGCTTAGATTTTGTCTCTCCTGTGAAAGGGGAGGTTGTTTTATGATTAGATTCAGAAAGTTAAAGTAGGTGTTGGCAATTATGAGCCATTTTTGTAGTTTAAATTGCACTATGGAAACACCTGTCCAGAATAGCAAAGGAAGGCATGCCTTAAAACAGATAAAATAGAAGTCTGATTCCATTATGCATAAAGAGTCCTGCTTTTATTATCAAAACCTAGAAGCCACATTCAACCATTCTTGAGAGAATACTTTTTGTATTCTTTAACAGTGATTCTCAAGACCAACCACCTTATTAAAGATACTTTTTGTATGTGGCACAGGAAATAATTTACATTAAAAGCCCTTTCTTTAAAATGATTAGAATGTTTTTCAGTTTATTTTCATCATTTTTTTTAATTACAGTAGTCCTCATGTTCTTAGAGCAAGTATATTGATAACCCATAAAATCATTCCCTAAAATAGGCAAAGCTTAATAAATCCTTTTGCTATTATTGTAAAAAGTATTCAGTACATTTGGATATGAGAAATGAGCAAGAAGATGACTGAGAATATAAAAAAGAAATGAAATAAATGTAAAAATCACTAAGGTTTTTCTGATAGAAGTAGCATATCAATTTTGATCCTTTCACAGCATACACTGGGATAGAGATTTGGCACAGAAGGGTAGTGGTGATTATTTATATTTATTATGTTATATATAACATAGAAAACCACCTTCATACCTGGCAATTTTGCCAAACAGAGTCATAGTGAAGCATTCAAACAAAACTTTCAAACAATATCATGATCAGGTAACACATAAATATTTTTTATAAAATTGGAAAGCCTGTAATAGCACTTTTCCCAAAAAGTTCCAGATTGTTGAGATTTACCTGGATAAAACATTAAAATATTCATATATATTATTATATGTTATCAGTTCAGTTCAGCTGTTGCTCAATCATCTCCGAACTTTGAGACCCCATGAATCGCAGCACTCCAGGCCTCCCTGTCCATCACCATCTCCCGGAGTTCACTCACACTCACATCCCTCGAGTCAGTGATGCCATCAGCCATCTCATCCTCTGTCGTCCATTTTTCCTCCTGCCCCCAATCCCTCCCAGCATCAGAGTCTTTTCCAATGAGTCAACTCTTCACATGAGGTGGCCAAAGTACTGGAGTTTCATCTTCAGCATCATTCCTTCCAATGAACACCCAGGGCTGATCTCCTTTAGAATGGACAGATTGGATCTCCTTGCAGTCCAAGGGACTCTCAAGAGTCTTCTCCAACACCACAGTTCAAAAGCATCAATACTTCAGGGTTCAGCTTTCTTCACAGTCCAACTCTCACATCCATACATGACCACAGGAAAAACCATAGCCTTGACTAGATGGACCTTAGTTGGCAAAGTAATGTCTCTGCTTTTGAATATGCCATCTAGGTTGGTCATAACTTTTCTTCCAAGGAGTAAGCGTCTTTTAATTTCATGGCTGCAATCACCATCTGCAGTGATTTTGGATCCCCCCAAAATAAAGTCTGACACTGTTTCCACTGTTTCCCCATCTATTTCCCATGAAGTGATGGGACCGGGTGCCATGATCTTCATTTTCTGAATGTTGAGCTTTAAGCCAACTTTTTCACTTTCCTCTTTCACTTTCATCAAGAGGCTTTTTAGTTCCTCTTCACTTTCTGCCGTAAGGGTGGTGTCATCTGCGTATCTGAAGTTATTGATATTTCTCCTGGCAATCTTGATTCCAGCTTGTGCTTCTTCCAGCCCAGCGTTTCTCATGATGTACTCTGCATATAAGTTAAATAAGCAGGCTGACAATATACAGCCTTGACGTACTCCTTTTCCTATTTGGAACCAGTCTGTTGATCCATGTCCAGTTCTAACTGTTGCTTCCTGACCTGCATACAGATTTCTCAAGAGGCATGTCAGGTGGTCTGGTATTCCCATCTCTTAAAGAATTTCCCACAGTTTATTGTGATCCACACAGTCAAAGGCTTTGGCATAGTCAATAAAGCAGAAACAGATGTTTTTCTGGAACTCTCTTGCTTTTTCCATGATCCAGCGGATGTTGGCAATTTGATCTCTCCTCTGCCTTTTCTAAAACCAGCTTGAACATCTGGAAGCTCACAGTTCACGTATTGCTGAAGCCTGGCTTGGAGAATTTTGAGCATTACTTTACTAGTGTGTGAGATGACTGCAATTGTGTGGTAGTTTGATCATTCTTTAGCATTGCCTTTCTTTGGGACTGGAATGAAAACTGACCTTTTCCAGTCCTGTGGCCATTGCTGAGTTTTCCAAATTTGCTGGCATATTGAATGCAGCACTTCACAGCATCATCATTCAGGGCTTGAAATAGCTAAACTGGAATTCCATCACCTCCACTAGCTTTGTTCATAGTGATGCTTTCTAATGCCCACTTGACTTCACATTCCAGGATGTCTGGCTCTAGATGAGTGATCATAGCATCATGATTATCTTGGTCATGAAGATCTCTTCTCTACAGTTCTGTGTATTCTGTGTATTCTTCTGTGTTTTCATAACATTATATGTTATGAATATATGAAATACTATAATGTGTATGTATATGTGTTTGTGTATACTGAATCCACTTTTCACCTAAAACAACCAAAAATTAAAGAAAACAAAAAACAAATAGAGTTATCAAATGTCAATATTTGAAACAATGGCTTTCAAGATCTTGAACATCAGGCAAACAAAAAAGTGATCCTAGAGGGATGAGCCCCATGATTACCTCCAGTCCCCTAATTTACTGCTTTGAGGGAGTTCTCAGGCTATAGAACAGAGAACGGTGCCCAGAAGGAAACTGGAAGTCTCCCTGAGATGATGAGATAAAGCTGAGAATCAGGAGAGACCAAGGAAGCTAGAGTTCACTAGACAGAGAACTGGAGAAAAGAGAGATGCACTAAGGAAAAAAGTCCAGAAATCCATAGAGACTTCCTCTCAAGTAGTATTCAACAAAGTACTGGTTAGTACAGCATATAAGGAGGTTATATGAGGCAAGGAAAAGAATCATCTGAAGTGCCCTGGGTAGAAAACTAAGAAAGATCTTTTCTCAGTAGTGGAGAATAAGTCTTAGTAAACATTACTCTGGTCCCACCTAACCAATTCTTTAAAGCAAGATGTGAAAAAGTAAAACCACTTCCAAGTAACAATCACATTGCAAAACAAAATTGAAAAGCAGTTCAGTTCAGTTCATTTCAGTCGCTCAGTCGTGTCTGACTCTTTGCAACCTGTGAATCGCAGCATGCCAGGCCTCCCTGTCCATCACCAACTCCCGGAGTTCACTCAGACTCACGTCCATCGAGTCCGTGATGCCATCCAGCCATCTCGTCCTCTGTCGTCCCCTTCTCCTCCTGCCCCCAATTCCTCGCAGCATCAGAGTCTTTTCCAATGAGTTAACTCTTCGCACGAGGTGGCCAAAGTACTGGAGCTTCAGCTTTAGCATCATTCCTTCCAAAGAAATCCAGGGCTGATCTCCTTCAGAATGGACTGGTTGGATCTCCTTGCAGTCCAAGGGACTCTCAAGAGTCTTCTCCAACACCACAGTTCAAAAGCATCAATTCTTCAGCGCTCAGCCTTCTTCACAGTCCAACTCTCACATCCATACATGACCACAGGAAAAACCATAGCCTTGACTAGATGGACTTTAGTTGGCAAAGTAATGTCTCTGCTTTTGAATATGCTGTCTAGGTTGGTCATAACTTTTCTTCCAAGGAGTAAGCGTCTTTTAATTTCATGGCTGCAATCACCATCTGCAGTGATTTTGGAGCCCAAAAAAATAAAGTCTGACACTAGGAATACAAATATAGTCCACATTAAATATAGTAAAATCCAGTGTATGGCAACCAATCAAAGATGACCAGAATACAAAGAAGTATGAAAATACAACCCATAATAAAATTCAATCAATTGAAACTGACCCAGAACCAGAACCAACACAGATGTTACAATTAATATACAAGGGTATTAAAAGTTGTGATTATATTCCACATGCTCAAATTGTTAAGTGGAGACATACAAAATATTAAAATGATCCAAACTAAATGTCTAGAGATGTTTTCTAAAACACTACAATGTGTGAGATGAAAAATACATTGCATAGCATTTACTGCAGATTAGATGCTACAGACTAGAAGACTAATGAACTTGAAAACAGAGAAGTAGAAACATTTCAAACTGAAGCAAAGGCAAAAAAAAAAAACACTGGAAAAGTGGATAGGGGATCAGTGAGTTGTGGAACAACTTATCAAATTATATAATTTAAATATACACAGTTTGTTGTATGCAGTTTATATTTTTTTAATATTTTAAACTTTTCTGCATATGATAACAAATCTAATGTTACTGAAATAACACTTAGAATAACCTCTTTTAACCTTTATAGAGTACATTATTCCAATTCACTTTTCAACATACAATTAATATTTTTAGAGATAAAACTTTTGAGTAGATTTAATTGCCAAAATAACTACCTTGGAAATTGAAATAACCTTCAATTTTGAATTATGATCAAAAAGAGCTTTTTTATTTTTCACATTGTCTCATGAAATGACTTTCATTCCCCCCCCCAATCACCTTTTAAGTAACTTTGACATGACATTTTATTTTTCATCACTGGTAAAATACTTTCAGATGAATACAGTTTAATGAGACAGGCCCTTTGGCCAGTTCTAACACAAATAGATCTATATTTGAGGAAAAGTACAGCCAGGTGTGAAAAGGGAACTCAATGGTCTTGATATTGCTTAGACATTTTGTTTCAATGCTTCAGTCCGACTCATATGATAACATTGTCAGATATGAAGGTGCTATTCTAAAGCTTGTTTGTAAACCAGTAGCAAAGGAACATCTGCCATTGATTCACTGATAATTCATGGATATTTCTTACAGATTAGAAAAGCAAACACATCTTATTCTTACCTCATTCTCAAAAAAGCTTAACTAATTATTCCCTGAACAAATTTGTGCCGACAGAAGATGAAAAACAGGAAAATGTATAGAGAACTTAGAAGTTGTAGAATATCAATTCAAAGTACTCATCTCTATGGACTTCCCTGGTGATCCAGTGGTTAAGACATGGCTTTCCAATGCAAGAGGTGTGGGTGCAATCCCTGTTCAGGGAGCCAGGATCCCACATGCCTTGCTGCCAAAAGCACAACAGAAAACAGAAAAAATATTGTAACAAAGTCAATAAAGCGTTTTAAAAGGGTACATATCAAAAAATCTTTAAAAAAAAAAAAAAAGAACTACTCATCTCTAAGAAATATTTTTGGAAAACCAAACAAATTTATTTATCCTACTTATCACCTCCACTATAAGATACAATCAACTGAACAACATACCATCAATATCAAGATAACTTTTAGATTATATGTCCATGTAGATTGTAAGATGCATCTCAATGTCAGAAATATTTGAATCTTTAAAGGAAATGTGCTATTTTATCATAAATAATCAGAAGTTTAAAATTTTAATATATTTCAAATAAATATATAAGAAAAGAGCACACACATGAACAACAATTGAGCAATTAATAGTAAAAAACAGGAGAACAAGATGGCAGAGGAGTAGGTGGATGTGGAGTACATTTCTCTCCATAGATATATCAGGAATACCCCTTCAGACACAGAAGTATATGCAGAACATGAGCTAGAGCTGACAGGAATACCTGACCAGCAGAAAAGAATATACAGAACCACACAAAACTCAGTAGGATGAAGGAACTAGGGGAAAAACAGAAGTGTTCATAGGACTGGACCTGCCCTTGGTGGGTGGGGAACTGAGGCAGGGGTCTGATCCCCACATCAGGGTAATTGTCTGAGTGAGAGGAGAAACATTTAAGGCTGAGAGTGAAACAGCTGATCTGTGGCAGCCTAAATGTAATGAGAATTACATACCTTCCTTGCCGCAGCCATACATACCCGGACAGGGATGCAGGTTCCCTAGAAGGTGCAGCAGCTGGGAGCTGGAGTTTAGGGATTGTGGAGCAATCCCAGGGTGAGGGCTGCTATTGATTGAGGAGAGATGGATGGAGGGGTTGTGAGGGAGGAGATCATGGTGGCAAATGCCTGTGGAGGAAAGCCAGGGAGCCATGGAAGCAAGGTGATACTGCTGAGTCATGCATGGGGGTGGAGCCATCATCATGGCCTCTCTCTCCCGACAGGCCAACATTGGCAGCTGAACAATAGAGAAGCTGGCCCATTAAGCACCTGATGCACTGAACTACAGAGTAGGACCCCACCCAGGGTGCTCTTTAAGTGCCTGACACACTGATCTACAGAGTATGACCCCAGCCAGGGGGGCCCCTCTATGTGCCTGAAACACCCAACAACAGACAAGGACCCCAGGTAAGACTCCCTCTAAGTGCCTGAACAGGCAGAGCTATGGAGAAAGACTGGTCAAGAGGTCTTCTGATTTCCAGCTACAAGAGGCTTGAAAAAAGACTCTGATAGAGCCATAACTCCTGCAGCAGAGGCAGTCAGTGTCCCTGCACACTTGGTGCCGCCAGGGTCCCTGCAAGCCAAGCAGCTGCCACACCTTCACACTCAACCCTCACTGGGGCAGAGGGGCCACAGGCAAAAAAGTCTTGCGTCTATGCACTGCACACAGGGTAGCTTCAGTCGTGTCCAACTCTTTGTAACCCTGTGGACTGTAGCCTACCAGGCTTCTCTGTCAGAGAGAGGGCTCTCCAGGCAAGAATACTGGAGAATATTGGCCAATACTGGTCACCATACCCATGTAGACCTCTATATTTCCTGCTACTCTAGCTGCCAACTTCCCTGAGTACCTGGTGCTGCCAGAACCCCAGCAACCAAAGCAGCTGCACTTCCTCCACACCTGGCCCACACTGGGACAGACCCAAGTCCTCCAGGGCAGCCTCAGGAGCAAACCCCAGTGGACAACCCACATGCAGAGTTGGAAATAAAACCACAATTGAAACCCAGGGGCAGTGTGGCTAAGGAAGAAAACCCAAAACCCTCCCACCAGCTGTACCAGCTGCAGATTAAATCCACATGATCAACTAGGCAGACTCTGTACCTATGGAATATATAAAAGGACATTGAGATGCACTAGTTCTGAGAGTTGTGAACATTGCAGGCAAGAACACACAGGAGGAGGACCAGATTAGAATCTGAGCTGCCCACACAGCAGTACAGAGAACAGCACAGTGTTGGAGGGCATCCTAGGGAGGTGAGGTGGACTGTTACTCCCAGTGAGGGAAAGGACTCGGATAGCATTGATTCAAGAAAAGCATTTGTTATTCTTATGTTTTGACTTGTTCTGTATATTCTTTTGAGGAGCTACCCCGTGTCCAAGGTCAGGCGCAGCAGCCGGGAGGAGCTACCCCACGCCTGAGGTCAGGGGCGGCAGCCGAGAGGAGCAACCCCACATGCAAGGAGCAGTGGCTGCACGGGCTCAGGAGGGCCGAGAGGAGCTACTCCACTTTCAAGGTCAGGAGGGGCAGCGGTGAGGAGATATCCCTCATCCAAGGTACAGAGCAGCGGCTGTGCTTTGCTGGAGCAGCCATGAAGAGATACTCAACGTCCAAGGTAAGAGAAACCCAAGTAAGACGGTAGGTGTTGCAAGAGGCATCAGAGGGCAGACACACAAACCATAATCACAGAAAACTAGTCAATCTAATCACATGAACCACAGCCTTGTCTAACTCAATGAAGCTAAGCCATGCCGTGTGGGGCCACCCAACATGGGTGGGTCATGGTGGAGAGGTCTGACAGAATGTGGTCCACTGGAGAAGGGAATGGCAAGCCACTTCAGTATTCTTGCCTTGAGAATCCCATGAACAGTAGGAAAAGGCAATAGGATACTGAAAGTAGAACTCCTCAGGCCAGTAGGTGCCCAGTATGCTACTGGAGATCATGGAGAAATAACTCCAGAAAGAATGAAGGGATGGAGCCAAAGCAAAAGCAATACCCAGTTGTGGATGTGACTGGTGTTAGAAGCAAGGTCCAATGCTGTAAAGAGCAATATTGCATAGGAACCTGGAATGTCAGGCCCATGAATCAAGGAAAATTGGAAGTGGTCAAACAGGAGATGGCAAGAGTGGACGTCAACATTCTAGGAATCAGCTAACTAAAACAGACTGGAATGGGTGAATTTAACTCAGATGACCATTATATCTACTCCTGTGGGCAGGAATCCCTTTGAAGAAATGGAGTAGCCATCATGGTCAACAAAAGAATCTGAAATGCAGTACTTGGATGCAATCTCAAAAATGACAGAATGATCTCTGTTCATTTCCAAGGCAAACCATTCAATATCACAGTTATCCAAGTCTATGACCCAACCAGTAATGCTGAAGAAGCTGAAGTTGAATGGTTCTATGAAGACCTACAAGACCTTTTAGAACTAACACCCAAAAAGATGTCCTCTTCCTTATAGGGGACTGGAATGCAAAAGTAGGAAGTCAAGAAACACCTGGGTAACAGGCAAATTTGAGCTGGAATACGGAATGAATCAGGGCAAAGGCTAATAGAGTTTTGCGAAGAGTTTTGCCAGAGTTTTGCACTGGTCATAGCAAAAACCCTCTTCCAACAACACAAGAGAAGACTACACATGGACATCACCAGATGGTCAACACTGAAATCAGATTGATTATATTCTTTGCAGCCAAAGATGGAGAAGCTCTATACAGTCAGCAAAAACAAGACTGGGAGCTGACTGTGGCTCAGACCATGAACTCCTTATTGCCAAATTCAGACTTAAATTGAAGAAAGTAGAGAAAACCACTAGACCACTTAGGTATGACTTAAATCAAATCCCTTATGATTATACAGTAGAAGTGAGAAATAGATTTAAGGAACTAGATCTGATAGATAGAGTGCCTGATGAACTATGGATGGAAGTTCGTGACATTGTACAGGAGACAGGGATCAAGACCATCCCCATGGAAAAGAAATGCAAAAAAAGCAAAATGGCTGTCTGGGGAGGTCTTACAAATAGCTGTGAAAAGAAGAGAAGCGAAAAGCAAAGGAGAAAAGGAAAGAAATAAACATCTGAATGCAGAGTTCCAAAGAATAGCAAGAAGAGATAAGAAAGTCAACCACAGTGATCAATGCAAAGAAATAGAGGAAAACAACAGAATGGGAAGGACTAGATCTCTTCAAGAAAATTAGAGATACATTTCATGCAAGGGAACATTTCATGCAAAGATAGGCCCAATAAAGGTCAGAAATTGTATGGACCTAACAGAAGCAGAAGATATTAAGAAAACGTAGCAAGAATACACAGAAGAACTGTACAAAAAAGATCTTCATGACCCAGATAATCACGATGGTGTGATTACTCACCTAGAGCCAGACATCCTGGAATGTGAAGTCAAGTGGGCCTTAGAAAGCATCACTACGAACAAAGCTAGTGAAGGTGATGGAATTCCAGTTGAACTATTTCAAACCCTGGAAGATGATGCTGTGAAAGTGCTGCACTCAATATGCCAGCAAATTTGGAAAACTCAGTAGTGGCCACAGGACTGGAAAAGGTCAGTTTTCATTCCAATCCCAAAGAAAGGCAATGCCAAAGAATGCTCAAACTACTGCACAGTTGCACTCATCTCACATGTTAGTAAAGTAATGCTCAAAATTCTCCAAGCCAGACTTCAGCAATACGTGAACCATGAGCTTCCAGATGTTCAAGCTAGTTTTAGAAAAGGCAGAGGAACCAGAGATCAAATTGCCAACATCCGTTGGATCATGGAAAAAGCAAGAGAGTTCCAGAAAAACATCTATTTCTGCTTTATTGGCTAGGCCAAAGCCTTTGACTGTGGATCACAATAAACTGTGGAAAATTCTGAGAGGGATGGGAATACCAGACCACCTGACCTGCCTCTTGAGAAACCTACATACAGGTCAGGAAGCAACAGTTAAAACTGGACATGGAACAGACTGGTTCCAAATAGGAAAAAGTGTACGTCAAGGATGTATATTGTCATCCTGCTTATTTAACTTATATGCAGAGTACATCATGAGAAACGCCGGGCTGGAAGAAGCATAAGCAGGAATCAAGATTGCCGGGAGAAATATCAATAACCTTAGATAGGCAGATGACACCACCCTTATGGCAGAAAGTGAAGAGGAACTCAAAAGCCCCTTGATGAAAGTGAAAGAGGAGAGTGAAAAAGTTGGCTTCAAGGTCAACATTGAGAAAATGAAGATCATGGCATCTGGTCCCATCACTTCATGGGAAATGGATGGGGAAACAGTGGAAACAGTGTCAGACTTTATTTTGGGGGGCTCCGAAATCACTGCAGATGGTGATTGCAGCCATGAAATTAAAAGATGCTTACTCCTTGGAAGAAAAGTTATGACCAACCTAGATAGCATATTCAAAAGCAGAGACATTACTTTGCCAACAAAGGTCTATCTAGTCAAGCCTATGGTTTTTCTAGTGGTCATGTATGGATGTGAATCTTGCACTGTGATGAAAACTGAACGCTGAAGAATTGATATTTTTGAACTGTGGTGTTGGAGAAGGCTCTTGAGAGTCCCTTGGACTGCATGGAGATCCAACCAGTCCATCCTACAGGAGATCAGTCTTGGGTATTCATTGGAAGGACTGATACTAAAGCTGAAACTCCAGTACCTGGCCACCTCATGCGAAGAGTTGACCCATTGGAAAAGACTCTGATGCTGGGAGGAATTGGGGACAGGAGGAGAAGGGGACGACAGAGGATGAGATGGCTGGATGGCATCACTGACTCGATGGACATGAGTTTGAGTGAACTCTGGGAGTTGGTGATGGACAGGGAGGGCTTGGCATGCTGCAAATCATGGGGTCGCAAGGAATCAGACACGACTGAGCGACGAACTGAACAGTACTGTATATTCTTTTGGATTCCTTTTATTTTTTCTTTCTTTTTCTTTTTTTTTCCCCCATTTTTTTCACCCTCTGTTGTAGTTGTCAGTTTTATTGGCACTATGGAATCTAATTAAGGTTTTGAAGGGTTTTTTTTCTCAGTCACAATTTTTATTTTTTTTGAATAAACATTTGCCTCTACATTGATCTTTTTAGTTCTATGCAGTTTTCCTTTTTTCTTTCTTCTTCCTTTTTTTTTCTCTTTTTTTATTATAATTTTTTAAACTTATTATTATCTTTTCTACATTTATTCCTTTGTTTTCTTTTCCCACTGTTCTTTTTCCTTTGCAGTTAATCTTAAATGTATATAAATCTTCATCTACCTCTGTTTAATTTTGCTTATCTATTCTTTCTCTCTTTTCTTTCTTTCCTTTTCTCTCAATGTATTTGTTAGTTTTGTTTTCATTGCTTTATTCCCCACTTGGCACCTTGCTTTAGTTCTGTTTACCAGTTTGTGCTTTAGCTAGTTTTGTTCTTAATTGGTAGATATAATTTTTTATTTCTTTTGTTAACCAGGTCAATCTCAATTCAGTTCAGTTCAGTTCTTCAATCTTGTCTGACTCTTTGCGACCCCGTGAACTGCAGGATGCCAGACCTCCCTGTCCACCACCAACTCCCGGAATTCACCCAAACTCATGTCCATCGAGTCGGTGATGCCATCCAGCCATCTCATCCTCTGTCGTCCCCTTCTCCTCCTGCCCTCAATCCCTCCCAGCATCAGAGTCTTTTCCAATGGGTCAACTCTTTGCATGAGGTGGCCAAAGTATTGGAGTTTCAGCTTTAGCACTAGTCCTTCGAATGAACAGTCAGGATTGATCTCCTTTAGGATGGACTGATTGGATCTCCTTGCAGTCCAAGGGACTCTCAAGAGTCTTCTCCAACACCACAGTTCAAAAGCATCAGTTCTTCAGCGTTCAGCTTTCTTCACAGTCCACCTCTCACATCCATACATGACCACTGGAAAAACCATAGGCTTGACTAGATAGACCTTTGTTGGCAAAGTAATGTCTCAGCTTTTGAATATGCTATCTAGGTTGGTCATAACTTTTCTTCCAAGGAGTAAGCATCTTTTAATTTCATGGCTGCAATCACCATCTGCAGTGATTTTGGAGACCCCCAAAATAAAGTCTGACACTGTTTCCACTGTTTCCCCATCTATTTCCCATGAAGTGATGGGACCGGATGCCATGATCTTCGTTTTCTAAACGTTGATCTTTAAGCCAACTTTTTCACTTTCCTCTTTCACTTTCATCAAGGGGCTTTTGAGTTCCTCTTCACTTTCTGCCATAAGGGTGATGTCATCTGCATATCTGAAGTTCTTGATATTTCTCCCAGCAATCTTGATTCCAGCTTGTGCTTCTTCCAACCCAGCGTTTCTCATGTTGTACTCTGCATGTAAGTTAAATAAGCAGGGTGACAAATGTACAGCCTTGACGTACTCCTTTTCCTATTTAGAACCAGTCTGTTGATCCATGTCCAGTTCTAACTGTTGCTTCCTGACCTGCATACAGGTTTCTCAGGAGGCAAGTCAGGTTATGTACTTTATTTTTGTTGGACTGTTTTGATTTTGCTTATAGGTTTGCGTATAGGTTTATGTGTATATTCCATTATTTTAATTATTATTTGCCTGATTTTGTAACTGCCATTTGTCTGGGCTCCATCTTTTGTTTCTCATTTTTGGGTTTGTTTTTATCATTTAATGCCATAACAAACCACTTGTGGAATCTTCATTCCTGATCAGAGACCAAGCCCTGAGCCTTTGGAGTGGGAGCACTGACTCCAAGACCCTAGATTACCAGAGAACTAACTTAGGGAGTATCAATAGTTAAAACTCACACACAGGAAACCACTTGAATATAAGACCTGGCATCACCCGACCAGCCATAGTACTGTGTGCAGGACGCTCATCTAACCAACAAATACAAGTCCAGCAGACAGGATTATTGCCTCATTCAGCCTTGTCCATCAGAGGAAAAACAAACAAACAAACAAAACTCAGCACAAATCTCACCCAGTATGAAGCTCACACAAACCACTGGACAAACCTTAGGAAGGTAGAAACCAAAAGGAAGAAAGAATTCAATCTGGAAGGCTTGGAAAAGGAGACCTCAAACACAATAAGTTAAAAAAAATAATGAAAAGGCATAGAAATACTACACAAATGAAGGAACAAGATAGAAACACAGAAGTCCAAATAAATGAAGAGAAAATAGACAAACTACCTGAAAAACAAGTCACAATAATGATAGTAAAGATGATCAAAATCCTTGAAAACAGAATGGAGAAAATGCAAGAAACAATTAACTAAGACCTAGAAGAATTAAAGAATAAACATACAGAGACAAACAACACAAGTACTTTAATTAAAAATACTCTAGAAGGAATCAATAGCAGAATATCTGAAGCAGAAGAACAAATCAGCAAGCTGGAAGATAAAATGGTGGAAATAAGTTCTGAAGAGCAGAATAAAGTAAAAAGAATGAAAAGAACAGGATAATCTCAGAGACCTCTGAAAAAATATCAAACACACCAACATTTGAATTATAAGGATCACAGAAGAAGAGAAAAAGAAAGGATATGAGAAAATTTTTGAAGAGATTATAGTTGAAAATCTCCCCAACATGGAAAAGGAAATAGTCAATCAAGTCCAAGAGGCACAAAGACTCCCATACAGGATAAACCCAAGGAGAAATGCACAAAGACATATACTAATCAAACTAGCTAAGACTAAACACAAAGAAAGAATATTAAAAGCAACAAGCGAAAAGCAAAAGTAACATACAAGGGAAAACCCATATGTTTAACAGCTGATCTTTCAGCAGAAATTCTGCAGGCCAGAAAGGAATGGCAGAATATATTTAAAGTACTGAAAGGGAAAAATCTACAACCAAGATTACTGTACCCAGCAAGGATCTCATTCAAAATTGATTGAGAAATAAAAAGCTTTTCAGACAAGCAAAATCACAAGAATTCAGTACCACCAAGCCAGCTGTACAACAAATGTTAAAGGAACTCAAGAAATACAAGAGAAGAAAAATATCTACAAAATGAACCCAAACAATTAAGAAAATGGCAATAGGAACATCAGTTCAGTTCAGTTCTATTGCTCAGTCATATCCAACTCTTTGCAACCCCATGGACTGCAGCACCCAGGCCTCCCTGTCCATCATCAACTCCCGGAGTTTACTCAAACTCATGTGCATTGAGTCGGTGATGTCATCCAACCATCTCATCCTCTGTTATTCCCTTCTCCTCCCACCTTCAATCTTTCCCAGCATCAGGAAACATATAGGAACATATATATCAATAATTACTTTAAATATAAGTGGAATAAATGATCTGACCAAAAGACACAGACTGGCTGAATGGATACAAAAAGAAGACCCACACATATGCTGTCTACAAGAAACCCACTTCAGACCTAAAGACACATACAGACTGAAAGTGAGAGGATGGAAAAATATATTCCATGCAAATGGGAAGCAAAAGAAAGCTGGAGTAGCAATCCTCATATCAGACAAAATAGATCTTAAAATAGAAAATATTACAAGATATAAGAAAGGACACTACATAATGATTAAAGGATCAATCCAAGAGGAAGACATAACAATTTTAAATATCTAGGCAACCAACATAAGAGCACTTCAATACCTAAGACAAACACAGACATAAAAGGAGAAATTGACCGTAACACAATAATAGTAGGAGACTTTAACACCCCACTCACACCAATGGACCGATCATCAAAACAGAAAGTTAATAAGAAAACACAAGTTTTAAATGATACATTAGATGACATGGATCTCATTGATATCTTCAGGGCATTCCATCCAAATGCAGAAGAATACAACTTCTTCTCAAGTGCCCATGGGACATTCTCCAGAATAGACCACATGTTAGGTCATAAATCAAGCCTCAGTAGATTTAAGAAAACTGAAATCATATCAAGCATCTTCTCTGACCACAACACTATGAGACTAGATATCAAACACAAGAAAAAAATGTAAAAAACATGAACACATGGAGATTAAACAATACATTTCTAAATAACCAACAGGTTACTGAAGAAATCAAAAGGGAAATCAAAAAATTTCTAGAAACAAATGACAATGAAAACAAGATCACTCAAAACTTATGGGATGCAGCAAAAGCAGTTATAAGAGGGAAGTTTATAGCAATACAATCCTACCTCAAGAACAAGAAAAACAATGAATAGACAACCTAACTTTACACCTAAAACAACTGGAAAAAGAAGAACAAAAAAAACCAGGAAATTAGTAGAAGGAAAGAAATTATAAAGATCCAAACAGAAATAAATGAAAAAGAAATGAAAGAAACAATAATAAAGATTAATAAAACTAAAAGTTGGTTCTTTGAGAAGATAAACAAAATTGACAAACCTATAGCCAGACTCATCAAGAAAAAGAGAGAGAAGAATAAAATCAACAAAATTAGAAATGTAAAAGGAGAGGTTACAACAGACAATGCAGAAATACAAGGATTATAAGAGACTATTATGAACAACTATATGGCAATAAAATGGATAACCTGGAAGAAATGGACATATTCTTAGAAAGTTCAATCTTGCAAGACTGAACCAGGAAGAAACAGAAATTATGAACAACCCAATTACAAGCACTGAAATTGAATCTGTGATCAAAAATCTCCCAAGAAAAACAAACACCCAGGACCAGGTGGCTTCACAGCAGAATTCTATCAAGCATTTAGAGAAGAGCTAATGCCTATCCTTCTAAAACTCTTTCAGAAAATTGCAGAGGAAGGAACACTTCCAAACTCATTCTATGAGGCCCCATCACCCTGTTAATAAAACCAAAGACAACACAAAAAAAGGAAACTACAGGCCAATATAACAGATGAACATGGATGTAAGATCCTCAACAAAATTTTAGCAAACAGAACTCAGCACCACATCAAAAAGCTCATACACCAAGATCAAGTTGGGTTTATTCCAGGGATGCAAGGATTCTTCAATATATGCAAATCAATCAATGTGATACACCATATCAACAAATTGAAAGATAAAAACCATATGATAATCTCAAATGATGGAGAAAAAGCCTCGGACAAAATTCAGCACCCATTTATGGTCAAAATTCTTTAAAAAATGTACATAGAAGGAAACTACCTTCAACATAGTAAAGGCCATGTATGACAAGCCTACAGCAAACATTATTCTCAGTGGTGAAAAACAAAGCACTCCCCCTAAAATCAGGAACAAGACAAGGCTGTCCACTTTCTCCACTATTATTCAACATAGTTTTGGAAGTTCTAGCTACTGAAATAGAAGAAAAAGAAATAAAAGGAATCTAGATCAGAAAAGAAGAAGCAAAGCTCTCACTGTTTGTAGATGACATGATACTGTACATAGAAAAGCCAAAAGATAGTATCAGAAAAATACTAGAGCTGATCAGTGAATTTAGCAAATTTGCAGGATACAAAATCAATCCACAGAAATCACTTCCATTTCTATACACTAACAATGAAAAATCAGAAAGAAAAATTAAGAAATCAATCCCACTTGCCACTGCAACAAAAAGAATTAAGTATCTAGGAATAAACTTACCTAAGGAGATAAAGGACCGTGCACAGAAAATTATGATACTGATGAAAGAAATCAAAGATGGCATAAATAGAGGGAGAACTATTCCATGTTCCTTGCTAGGAAGAATCAATATTGTGAAAATGACTACATTACCAAATGCATTCTACAGATTCAATGTGATCCCTATCAAATTACCAATGGCATTTTCCCCAGAACAAGAACAAAAAATTTCACGATTCATATGGAAACACAAAACACTCCAAATAGCCAAAGGAGTCTTGAGAAGGAAGAATGAAGCTGGAGGAATTAACTTTCCTGACCTCAGATTATACTACAAAGTTACAGTCATCAAGACAGCATGGTTCTGGCACAAAAACAGAAATATAGACCAATGGAACAAGATAGAAAGCCCAGAAATAAACCCATGCACCTATGAGTACTTTATTTTTGACAAAGGAGGCAAGAATATACAATGGGACAAAGGCGGCCTCTTCAATAAGTTGTGCTGGGAAAACTGAGAAGCTATATGTAAAAGAATGAAATTAGAACACTTCTGAACACCATAAACAAAGATAAACTTAAAATGGATTAAAGACCTAAATGTAAGACCAAAAACTATAAAACTCTTAGAGGAAAACATAGGCAGAACACTCGATGACATAAATCAAAGCAAGATCCTTTATGACCCACTTCCTAGAGTAATGGAAATAAAAACAAAAGTAAACAAGTGGGACCTGATTAAACTTAAAAGCTTTTGCACAGCAAAAGAAACTATAAGCAAGGTGAAAAGACAACCCTCAGAATGGGAGAAAATAATAGCAAATGAAACAACTGACAAAGGATTAATTTCCAAATACACAAGCAGCTCATACAACTCAATACCAGAAAAACAAACAACCCAATAAAAAAGTTAGGAAAAGACCTAAACAGGCACTTCTCCAAAAAAGACATACAGATAACTAACAAACACATGAAAAGATGCTCAACATCACTCATTATCAGAGAAATGCAAACCAAAACTGCAATGAGATATCACCGCACACCGGTCAGAATGGCCTTATCAAAAAGTCTACAAACAATAAATGCTGGAGAGGGTGTGGAGAAAAGGGAATGCTCTTGCACTGTTGGTGGGAATGTAAAATTGATACAAGCCACTATGGAAGGTGGTATGGTGATTCCTTAAAAGACGAGGAATAGGGACTTCCCTGGTGGTCCAATGGTTAAGACTTCACCTTCCAAAGCAGGAGGTGCAGGTTCTAACCCTGGTTGAGAAGGTAAGATCCCACATGCCTCATGGCCAAAAAGTAAAGTGTAAAACAGAAGCAATATTGTAACAAATTTAATAAAGACTTTGAAAATGATACACATTAAAAAAAAAAAAAAAAAGACAAGGAATAAAACCACCATATGACCATCAATCCCACTCCTAGGCATATACCCTGAGGAAACCAAAATTGAAAAAGACACATGTATTCCAATGTTCACTGCAGCACTATTTACAATAGCTAGAACATGGAAGCAACCTAGATATCCATCGACAGATGAATGGATAAAGAAGTTGTGGTACATATACACAATGGAATATTACTCAGCCATAAAAAGGAACACATTTGAGTCAGTTCTAATGAGGTGGATGAACCTAGAGCCTGTTATACAGAGTAAAGTAGGTCAGAAAGAGAAAGATAAATATCATATTCTAATGTATAGATATGGAATCTAGAAAAGTGGTAAGAAGAATTTATTTAATGGAGAAACAGACATAGAGAATAGACTCATGGACATGAGGAGAGGAGAGGGTGAGATGTATGAAAATAGTAACATGGAAGCTTACATTACCATATGTAAAATAGATAGCCAATGGTAATCTGCTGTATGGCTCAGGAAACCCAAATATGGGCTCTGTATCAACCTAGAGGGGTGGGATGGGGAGGGAGATGGGAGGGAGGTTCAAAAGGGAGGAGATATATTTATACCTATGGCTGATTCATGTTGAGATTTGACAGAAAGCAATTATCCTTTAATAAATAAAATTTTTTTAAATAGTAAAATAAATAAAATTTTTAAAAATAGTAAAAAGTCAGTTTTTACTTCATTTCTATAGACAAGTTTAAAGAAACTTTCAAACACATGTGATTTCACACCTAAATTTTTTTTTCCAGCTCTTGATACACATTTCAGAAACTTTATGGCAGTGGTGTAACAGAAGTAATGAGTTTTTTGTAGCCAGAAGTGTGATTATTACTTGATAGATATTTTCAATTTATCTTTAAATAATTGTCTACCAAAATTTCATTCTGTCTGGATGCTCCCAAATTTGTCCTCACATGTTTAGCTGATGGTCAATATTAAATTCCAGGATGAAATTGTAGAGTGATTTATTCAGAAAAGTAAAAAAAGAGAATAAGATTTATGTACCTTAAAATTGCAAATAAAGCACATATATTGATACCTCTTTCATAAAAATCTGTTCTCAGTCAACAATCAGTTAGTTAACAGCTTTTCCCTGGAACTTCATATATGCAAAATATTTCATTACAATTTCATCAAACATAGAAACACAACGGAGCACCAAATAACTCAAAAATCTCTAAATTTGCAATAATAATACATTGAACAGAAACACTGGAAAATGGTTTCTTTACTTAACTAAATGATGTCAATGTTATTGACCATGAAGCCAAAAGCTAGAAAGTAAAAACATTTTTAAGACTTGAGAAATGAAATGGTGATGTGGGGTTCCCAAGGCACTTGGGAAAGACAGTTTTTCCTATACCTGGCTAAGAAAACGTAGACATAATTTATAATTCATTTCATGGTCAAATGAGGTGGCTAAGAGTGGGACAAAAACCTGGAAGAAAATAGGCCCTTCCCCATCAATCAATTTCAAGGCCAGACTTGCCTGCTCTGCCTGTTTTCTTTGTTCATTAAAAAGTCTCTTCATTTCCTTCTCTTCTGTTTTCTTACTTGGTTCCCATCAGTGCCTCATTAATTGCAATTCCTATGAACTTCCTCCAAAGTAGTTGGTGCATGTAATTTGGGAGTGAGCTCCTAAATTCTTAATGCTTGGATTGAGTTCAAGTTTCTCATTAGTTTACCATGAGTTGGAACACATCAGGATTTCAAAAATTTAGGAGGATCTTTACTACTAATCTTGAGTTTGAAGGACATGTTTTATCTAGTAGCAATGTTTTAGTTTTTTTATTTAGCTTTATTTTTTGCTTTGGTTTGGTATTTTATTTTCATTTTTTTGCTGTTTTGAGAAATTCTTATAGATTAGTGTATACAAAATTTTGTGTTTGTGTGTTTTCCTGGGAAACAGTTTCATAGAGATGTTTCTTAGAGATGTTTTTACCCATGGGAGAAACCATGGTCCTAGGTACTTCATTCATTCAACTGACATTTATTAAGACCATAATATTTTCTGCAAACTGTACTTTCAAAATGTGGTCCTGGAGAAGACTTTTGAGAATCCTTCTGACAGAAAGGTGATCAAACCAGTCAATCCGAGAGGAAATCAATCCTGAATATTCATTGGAAGGACTGATGCTGAAGGTGAAGTCCCAATGCTTTGGCCACCTGATGCAAAGAGTCGACTCCCTGGAAAGGCCCTAATGCTGGGAAAGATTGAAGGCAAAAGGAGAAAGGGGCAACAGAGGATGAGATGGTTGGATGGCATTACTGACTCAATGAACATGAGTTTGAGCAAACTTTGGGAGATAGTGAAGGACAAGGAACCCTGGCATGCTGTAGTTCACATGGGTTGCAAAGCATAGGACATGACTTAGCAATTGAACAACAACACAATACTAAAGAACAGAGATGAGTATCCTGTTGAACTCCTCCTGAAAGTGTTTCTGGAGCTAAATAGACACTAAAGTGGACTACCATGATCCAGTGCAGCAAATTCTCTACTAAAAGTAGCTGAGTGCTCTTCAAGCACAGAGGAGGGGGAAGCTGTGTATAGAGAAGGTTAGGAAAGAGTTCGTCTAAGCTGGGATGTGATGCCTAGGTCTTGAAGCCTGAGGAGAAGATGAGCTCTTGTTGAGCTCCTGTTACTCCATCTCCTGGCTCTTTGGTGGATCAACTACATGCAGCTGATGAGCGTTTAGAGCCCAATGATTCTAGTCTCTAAACAGCACTTTCAGGAAATGTAACCCAAGCTATAACTGGATCCAGAGATTCTACTAACTTTTCTCTTTCAAGGAGTCTTTCTCACCTCTCAGTTATTTTCTAAGTTTCCCATGATACCCTTCTGCATGCTTTTTGAAACTACTCTGCCTGGGTATTCCTCTCAGGCCTGCTCATTGTGTCTTTTTGCTTTTGCTCTGCTCCTAATGACCCTCAGGAAGTCTCTGTTCAGTTGGGTACACTGGGATGCCAGTGACCTCTGGTGCTTCCTCTGTTCAGCACCCAGGGGTCCAAGTCCTTGTACATCTTGCCTTTTCATAGGACTTGACAAGGCCACCTGTGGCCAAAAGATGCCATACTCCCCATAGGATGGTTTTTCCCAAAGCCGTCACTTCTCTGTTCTGCTGATGTTCTTGCTCCTACTGTTGCTGGCAGTGGAAGGGACCAGTTCCAGGATTATTAGATCCCAATCTGCTTCTCCACAACCAGATGGCTTAGAGATTCTTGGTACTCCTTCATGTCTGTGTTGTCATTTCTGGATGCGCATTCCCAGCTCTGTGGCCTACTTTTAACTGCTCACACCTGCAGCTTTTGCGAAGGATTGTTCTTTGGCTACGGAAGCAGAGCTGAAAGGATCAGGAATTTGCAAATCCTCATTTCTACCACCTTCACCCAGCAGGCAGCCAATGACTGACTGCTATTGCAAGTGAACTGAATTCCAGCTCCCTCAACCTGGTGGCTCAGACAGTAAAGCGTCTGCCTGCAATGAGGGAGACCCGGGTTCGATTCCTGGGTTGGGAAGATCCCCTGGAGAAGGAAATAGCAATCCACTCCAGCACTCTTGCCTGGAAAATCCCATGGATGGAGGAGCCTGATAGGCTACAATCTATGGGGTTGCAAAGAGTTGGACACGACTGAGTGACTTCACTTCACTTCACCTCAAGGAAGGGTAATGTGTGAAGCACAGTCTACGTTCCAGAGTTACCCATAGGAGCCAGCCCAGGCTAGGCTCTCACCTGAAACCATAGCCTTTGTTGACTTTTCCCCCTCACATAGCCTACCTTTCTGTGCCCTTTCCAGTTTCCTGTTAATAAACCACTTTCATGCAAATCCTATCACATAAGCATTTGTGTTGTGGAAACCCAACCTAGAAAGCCAGGTCTATCCCATTCCTGGAATTCCTCAAGCCTGAGAAAGTAAGATAGTTCTTCAGTCTTCAGTTCAAAGATGTATCTTATGCTTACTCCATATTGAAGACTTCCCTGGACTATTTGAGAATGATCACTTTTATTTCCTTTCAGGGGGGAAATAAATAGCTGATTCTCTCAAGGTATGGCCTTGTCCCAGAGTAGCAGGACCAGCTCAAAATAGTCAGATATTAATATTTTTCAAGATCTGGATTATACAACCACACCCATGATCAGAGTCTTTTTTCAAAGTTGGAATGAGGATGGAGGGTAGAAGCTAATAATACACAAATATGGCAAAGGAAAGATTATGGTAAAAATTCCAGTGTAGCTGGAAAGCAAAATATGAAGCCATGAATAGAAGATGAAAGTTCAGATAGTAATGGGCTTTACACCCCACTAAAGAGTTTGATCTTTATTGTATAGATACCAGGGATATTTAAATGAAGTGATGATATAAAGAGATATATTTTTTTAAGATAAAGGTCATAATGGACTGAAGGATAAGAAATAGGGAGAATCCTGGACATAGAAAGTGAGAAGTCACAGGGAAATACAGCTTGGGAGGTAAGATAAAATTGTGGGTAATGATCATCTAGGGTCTCTGCAAAAAAAAGGGGGGGGATAATAAGGGGAGTAGCCATGAGAAAACAAACCCTAAAATGCAATGCATGGGCCAAATGGAAGGAGAAAAGATAGGACATGGATAAAAACCAGCAGACATTAATGCCCTAGAAATCCACAGGAAACATAATATAGAGCATCAAATTTTATAGAAAAATCAAGTAATGTGAAAGCAAAATAGGATTTGGCAATGAGAATGCCATTCGTGGCTAACAGGAAAACAATCTCAGTGAGGTGGGGTAATAAGAGAGGACACCAGATTGTAATAACTAAGACTGCATGAAATCTGGAAAAGTAGACACAGTAAGTGTGGTCTTATCCTTTACACCACCATTTTCCCCAGAAAACTCATCACACGTTGAAAAAAGAATTAGGAAGGAGTTTGAAGAGGATGCAGAAATAAGAAAATATTTCTGAGTGTGAGGGAGACTTGGAAATATCTATATATTCTGGAGGCGGAATGAAGAGGAAAAAAAAATAAATGTAGAATACCTACAAAAAGAAGGATCAAATGACGATCAAGACCCTAGATATGAAAAAAAAAAAAATAAAAAAAAAAAAAAAAAAAAAAGACCCTAGATATGGGGAAGAATGTCTTAAAGAGAAGGCCAGGGGATACTGTCCTCTGAGACAGGAGGGAAGACGAATAAGGATGGATCTACAGCTAGAGGTCAGGTGTCATGGAGACAGGTGAGCAGTTCATAAGAGCCATTCTTTTGTTTGAAAAATCAAACAGTCATCTGCCAGGGTTTGGAGAGATGGAAGTGAAACAAGCACTTATAGAGAGGAATATAAAGCAAGAAATATTTTTTTTAATGCATAATCACACATTAGACAAAGAATTACCCAGGGTATTGAGGGTTCAGTTGGTTAGAGTAAGGTATGGTGATATTGTTCAGCCCCATTGTAGAATCTTAATGTTCAGGACCAAGGGTTAACAGTAAAAATAAAAGATAGTTATAAAGAAAATGAATGGGTAGATTCATCTTTGGTTATATATTACCATAGTGGGGGCTGGGAGTGGGTAATGCTTCAGTTCAGTTCAGTCACTCAGTCGTGTCCAACTCTTTGTGACCCCATGGATTGAAGCATGCCAGGCTTCCCTGTCCATTACCAACTCCCGGAGCTTACTCAGACTCATGTCCTTTGAACTGGTGATGCCATCCAACCATCTCATCCTCTGTTGTCCCCTTCCTCTCCTGTATAAAGAGAGACAGAATACAAAAGAAATTGAGGGTGCTGGTGAAAGTGCATTTAAGTGAATAAATTATGATGTCTAGGTTTCATTGGAAAGGAATTGATATCAGAAGGAAATGGTCAGATCTGGAACATTTCAAGCAATAGAAGTATACAGAAAATTCCAGAAAGCAATCCATCACAAAATGTAAGGACAGTAAAGAAATGCCCAAGGAAGGCAGAAAATGTGAGCTGGGGAATGGAGGTGAAGAGCAGTGGATATTGAAAGCCCAGCACAACTAATATGTTACATGCAAATAGAGAAGGTAGCTAAATCCAAGGTATCTTTGGAAAAGGTTGATAGAAAGTCTCATATCTACTACTGTGGGAAAGAGTCCATTAGAAGATATGGAGTAGCCCTCATAGTCAACAAGAATCCAAAATGCAGTACTTGGGTGCAATCTCAAAAATGACAGAATGATCTCTGTTCATTTCCAAGGCAAACCATTCAATACCACAGTAATCCAAGTCTGTGCTCCAACCTCTAATGCTGAAGAAGCTGAAGTTTAATTGTTCTGTGAAGACCTACAAGACCTCCTAGAACTAACACCAGAAACTGATAGCCTTTTCATCATAGGGGACTGTAGTGCAAAAGTAAGAAGTCAAGAGATGCCTAGAGAAATAGGCAGGCAAATCTGACCTTGGAGCACAAAATGAAGCAGGGCAAATGCTAACAGAGTTTTTCTAAGAGAACACACTGGTCATAGCAAACACACTCTTTCAAAAACATAAAGATGACTCTTACCCATGGACATCACCAGATGGTTGATACCTAAATCAGATTGATTATATTCTTTGTAGCCAAAGAAGGAGAACCTTTATACAGTCAGCAAAAACAAGACCCGGAGCTTACTGTGGCTCAGATCATGAACTTGTTATTGCGAAATTCAGACTTAACTGAAGAAAGTAGCAAAAACCACTAGACCATTCAGGTATGAGCTAAGTCAAATCCCACAGTGACAAATAGATTCAAGGGATTAGATCTGATAGAGTGCCTGAAGAATTGTGCATAAAGGTTGACAACATTGTACAAGAGGCAGTGATCAAAACCATCCCCCCAAAAAAGAATGCAAAAAGGAAAATGATTGTCTGAGAAGGCCTTACAAATAGCTGAGAAAAGAAAAACAGAAGGCAAAGGAGAAAAAGGAAGATGTATCCATCTGAATGTAGAGTTCCAAAGAACAGCAAGGAGAGATAAGAAAACCTTCCTAAGTGATCAATACAAAGACATAGAGGAAAACAATAGAATGGGAAAGACTAGAGATCAGTTCAAGAAAATTAGAGATATGAAGGGAACATTTCATGCAAAGATGGGCACAATAAAGGACAGAAATGGTACGGACCTAACAGAAGCAGAAGAGATTAAGAAGAGATGGCAAGAACACACAGAACTATACAAAAAATATCTTCATGACCCAGATAGCCACAATGGTTTAATCATTCACCTGGAGTGAGACATGCTCGAATGCAAAGTCAAGTGGGCCTTGGGAAGCATCACGATGAACAAAGCTAGTCATAACTAAGAATAAAGCTAGTGGAAGTGATGGAATTCCAGTTGAGCTATTTCAAATCCTAAAAGGTGATGCTGTGAAAATGCTGCACTCAATCTGCTAGCAAATTTGGAAAACTCAGCAGTGGCCATATAACTGGAAAAGGTCAGTTTTCATTTCAATCCCAAAGAAACGGAATGCCAAAAAACGTTCAAACTACCACACAATTGCACTCATCTCACACGCTAACAAAGTAATGCCCCAAATTCTCCAAGCCAGGCTTCAACAGTACATGAACCATGAACTTCCAGATGTTCAAGCTGGATTTAGAAAAGGCAGAGGAACCAGAGATCAAATTGCCAACATCCTTAGATTATAGAAAAAGCAAGAGAGTTCCAGAAAACATTTACTTCTGCTTCATTGACTATTCCAAAGCCTTTGACTGTGGATCACAACAAACAGTGGAAAATTCTTAAAGAGATGGGAATGCCAGACCATGTTATCTGCCTCCTGAGAAATCTGTGTGCAGGTCAAGAAGCAACAGTTAGAACAGGACATTGAGAAAGGAGTATGTCAAGGCTGTATATTGTCAACCTGCTTATTTAACCTATTTTTCTTATTATTAATTTATTTTTTATTGAAGGATAATTGCTTTACAGAATTTTATTGTTTTCTGTCAAAACTCAACATGAATCAGCCATAGGTACAAAGTACATCGTGTGGAATGCCAGGCTGGATAAAGCACAAGCTAGAATCAAGATTGTCGGGAGAAATATCAATAACCTCAGGTATGCAAATGACACTATCCTTATGGCAGAAAGCGAAGAGGAAATAAACCGTTTCTACAGGAAAGTGAAGGAGGAGAGTAAAAACGCTGGTTAAAACTCAACATTCAAAAAGTGAAGATCATGAAATCCAGTCCCATCACTTCATGGGAAATAGATGGGGAAACAATGGAAATAGTGACAGACTTTATTTTCTTGGGCTCCAAAATCACTGCAGATGGTGACTGCAGCCACAAAATTAAAAGATGCTTGCTCCTTGGAGGAAAAGTTATGACATAGAGACAGCATATTAAAAAGCAGAGACATTACTTTGCCAACAAAGTCCTGTTTAGTCAAAACTACAGTTTTTCCAGTAGTCATGTATGGATGTGAGAGTTGGACCCTAAAGAAATCTGAGTGCTAAAGAATTGATGCTTTTGAACTGTCATGTTAGAGAAGACTCTTGAGAGTCCTCTGGACTGCAAGATCAAATTAATCCATCCTAAAGGAAATCAGTCCTGAATATTCATTGGAAGGACTGATGCTGAAGCTGAAGCTCCAATACTTTGGCCACTTGATGTGAAGAACTGACTCATTGGAAAAGACCCAGATGCTGGGAAAGATTGAAGGTGGGAGGAAAAGGGGTCAACAGAGGATGAGATGTTTGGATGGGATCAGCAGCTCAATGGACATGAGTTTGAGCAAGCTCCAGGAGCTGGCGATGGACAAAGAAGCCTGGCATACTGCAGTCCATGGGGTTGCCAAGATTGAATATGAGTGAGTGACTGAACTGACTGAGACAGAGAATGATGGTGAGAAGCAGCAAAGCTGAGACTCACAGTCCTCAGCTCTTGTCCTGAAAACTAGAACAACAATATCCCATCAAAATGTAAAATACAAGCAAAGAAACAGGCCTAAGTTGAGAGGGAGATGAATGTGTTAGATGTGATGAAATTTTCAAGTAGAAATTTCCTCCAGACAACTGAAAATAGACATTTTAAAATACAAATCGAAATGGTATTGGGGTCACACCCTGAGTGTTCTGCTTCAGATTTCAACTACCTCTAATGTTATATGTTGACCTGATACCACCTGAACAAATTCTCCCAAATCACCTAGTTTTCCCTGATAATTCAAAACTTGGTCTATGCTGTCATCATCCAGAATTGTTAAAAGCTAGCATGTAGACATAGAGAATTTAACCCAGTACACTAAACCACATATGGAGTTCAGGATAGTTATTCTTACAAATGAATTTAATCTCTAAATTGATATATAGCAGCATTATGCTTTTGAAGCTAGACAGTGATTTACAAACTTTGGGGTGGGGGTGGGATAAGGGTACGAAGTAAAAGAGCACTTTGTCATGCTTGGGAAATTCACCAAACACTGGCTTGACTCACAGTTCTTCTCTGACTGGGGGAGTTGGGAGGATGCTCTCTGTGAACAAGTACATCATATCTAACCATTAGGATACTTAAAACTCTCGGCAATGAAAATGACTCTAGAAAAAATATGCATTCTAAGGGGCCGATAGAGTTAATCCTCTTTTAGAAATCTAGATTTTATTTTTCTCTTCATGTTCATCATATTGCAAAATAATTTATTCATCATAAGTACATATGTATTAGTAATTTATGGCTTACAAATATTTTCTCTGGGGCTCTTTTCTTATCCATAGTGCTGTGTAAATTGTCTTTATTAGGCCAAGTCCATGAAACCTCGCCACTAATTCTGAGGTTAATGCAAAAAACATAGAAATTTACCTCTTAATCCTACTAACCGATATTTCCTTCTTTCTTTGTCAAGTTTTGAGAAGGGGGTGAAAGAGGATGGGATGGTTGGATAGCATCACTGACTCAATGAACGTGAGTTTGAGCAAACTCTGGGAAATAGTAGGGTACAGGGAAGCCTGGTGTACTGCAGTCCATGGGCTCTCAAAGAGTCAGACATGACTTCGTGACTAAACAACAACAATCAGAGTCTTGGCACAAGCGAGTTTCATATTTTATATGAGTAAAATCAAACACATTTTTTTTCCCAAATGAGAACAATACATAGTACATTGCTCAATCTTGCATTACTCCTTCCATTCAAAACATGGGTGAAATATCTTATCCCAAAGAACATACAATTAGGCAACTTGGTGGGTATAAAGTCATTTATCAGCTCCCTCCCCAGATATATGGAGAAAGAACTCTATCCGTATCCCAATAACATCCCTTTTCATCACCAAGGGTGTATCTCATCAATGACAGACCAAGCACAGGTGGTGTTCGCTAAGGCTTCGAAACAAAATTCTTTCTCCAGAGTGAACAGCTTCTTACAAGAATATTCGGAGTACAGTGTGTTCCAGGCATGTAGCACCTGTTACCCACTTGTTTAAATGTCTCATGAAGGGGACGGAGAAAAAATAGTTTCTCTCTGTCTCCGAGAACATACATAAATTTAGCATACAGTTCTTTTTTGGCCAAGTACAAGTTTGAATTACCTTAAGAAAGGCCATAGGATATACTTTCTTGAAAATGCTCTTCATGCTACCACTTATTCCATAAAATGACAGAGGAGGTGGTGAGCCAGGCGAGAGGAGGAAAGGAATGGAGATAAATGAAGAAAGAAAATGGAAGGAAGGCAGCATTGCAAACCCAACACTGAAACGGAGATGAAAAAGAAAACTCATTAATTTCCGCTTACTACTAATGTTTGCATTACGCCCAAGTAGTTGGTCTCCCATGTCTACTTAATTATGAGAAATGTGAGACCCAGGTCACTGCTTTTTAAATATTGAAAAACCAGTACATTTATGAAGATGTTATTGCCAACTCTTTAGGAAATAGGTTGAGTTTATATTATTTTTCCTACATTTTGAGGTTAACTCAGTCTAAATAGAGAACTGACTGTTTTTCCTCATGAGACCAAGCAGTCTTAATCTCATTAGCATGATACTTAAATGAAAAGACATTGGTCTAATGTTACTTTATTAAGTGTAGCTATTACCATTGTTGAAAAACATCGGAGCATTGGAATGATTTTAGAAACAAAATCATTATATTATATTAATTCGAGCTGTACCACGGTCTTAAACAAGCATTATCTACTACAGAATGCAAACACACGTGAGTACAGTTGACCCTTGAATGATAGGGGTTTGAACTGTGCAGGTCCACTTACACACAGATTTTTTTCAATAATCACCTACTACAGGACTTTGGTTGAAACGATGAATGCAGAATTGTGGACACGGAGCACTGACTATTAAGTTGTAGGCAGACTTCCCACTACATGGAGGGTCAGTGCCCTAACGCTTTTTTGTTTGAAGGTCAACTGTACTGTCAGAGTACATGTGCACGTGTTGTGCGTGCACACACATAGGTGTGTGGATTCTCGTGGACACATTCGCACACCCCACAGTGTTCAGACAAACCACCCAACCTCTTTGGCATTTCATTTCTATACTGAAGTGAAGCACCTGTCTTTACCCTCTGGACGACTGTAAGTTTTAGAGCACTGTTTATTAATAGCCATTCTGTGAATTGTTCTCCAGCCTTCTGAGGCTGTTTTCAGAATTACAAACACACTCATAAGAAGGGAATTCAAGGTCAGCAGTCTGTGTTAAGCAATTCCTATATTTATAAAGTTTCTAGAAATGGATAACTTATCATTCTTCCTCTCCATGCTTGCTGGGCTCAGGACCAGACGCTATTTTCACAAAGTCTTTTTTTAACACAGAGATGAACATCTAACATGCATCTGTGGTTCAACCTCACTCCAAGGGCCTGTGACTCTGGTGATTGGCTAAGGACTAGCCCTTTGGAATCAGTCCCACCCCCTCTTCCTGCCAGCCTGGCTCACCTCAGGAGCAGGTGCAAAACTAAGAGCAGTATCCAGGCTTGGAAAAAACTCTTCAGTATTGCTGCAGTTCTGTCCAGGGAGTAGAAGAATGTGCAGTGATTAGAAACACATATTTCTGTTGTCATTGTATATGTGTGTGTGTGTTTTCACATTACAATTTAAATTTTTTCTTTCTTTCTTTTTCTTTTTTTTTTTTTTTTGACTTTTTCACCGAACTTGAGTGAGAGCTTGTATTTAGTTTTGGACTCTGATCTGTGTTCTTTAGGCCTACTCAAATATAAAGATTTCATGTCCTTTGTTTTTGTAGGAAAAGTAAGCAATGGTAATTTTGCACAGTTGAATATGCAGTTATTTATGATTATGGATAAACTGAAGATTGAGGCACAGATTTACAAACAAATCCAGAGAAAAATCAACAATTAAAAGAAATCATTAAAAAATGAATGTAGCTATGCAGATGTGAAATTTCACCAAAAAATGATTCAAGTAAATGCTGGGAATCTCTTAAATTTCATTCAGAAATCAATGCTTTGAAATCTCACTAAATATACATAAATTTAAAGTATAACTAATATCTAGGAAAAGATGATGAAATGATAATAATGTATAAGCCACACTACTATATACCATACAGAGTGGGCAGCCAATAATGGTTTGTTCCTTTTTCCCTCAAATAATTGCAAAATGTTTTGTTGTAATGTTTCAGTAATCTACAGGAAGAATAGAGAAAGAAGAATAGAAACCTGTCTGTATACTACTAGAACTATCCAGCGGTGAAAGTTTTCTTACTTGCTCCATGCTATATCTTGGCAGCCATGTACTAGTATGTGAAATATGACATTAGTCTAAGATAATGTGATAACATTTACCAGAAAGAGCAACTTAACATTCTCTATACTGATTCAATACCCACCAGAAAGGTTTAGATCTTTATTTGGTTTCTCTAGTTGATTCTCTAGTAGGACAACATTGCTTTCAGCAGCCACAGTAGATATTCTACTTTACTTCATGATAATGTTGCAAGTGCTAATTAATAAACTGTATCCTGTTTAAAAATAAATGTTGGCAATTTTTACAATAATGAGAATCTATCCTTCAAAATCTGATCACCAGATTTGTGGTTTTAAGTTGGTGGACTCAAGACATTTCCGTTTCTTCTTCTCTCAAAACTCAACAACCTAACATCCGGGGGGGGGGGGGGAAAACAAATACATGAAAACTAACAAATTTGAAGAGCTATTTAAAAAATTAGAATAAATCTATAATCCCAAGGCACAGTGTTGGAAGACTGCAGTAAACAGAAAAATAATTTAGAAGAATGGAAGTAGTAAAATCTTAAGGATAGATTTGCTGACTCATTTGGCCCCTAACAACCCCAGAAAGTCTCAGAAATTGGAATTACTGGGAACACTCTGAAGATATCAGGGTAAGTATTTGAAAAAACCAGCTGAGGAGCAATTAGCCCCACATCCCCAGTTCCCCCTCACTGTGAGTGCCTTCTGATGACTATTGTACTTCTAGCACACCTGTGGCATGAGCACAGAAGACTACAAATTACCATACAAACGAAGATAAATGGGATCAAACTAAACAGCGGACCCTGATCCATTCTTTCCCACCAAATTCTGGATACCTGGTAGGCATGTTAATTACCCATAGGAAAATATAAGAGAAAATGTACTGCCTCACAGAGAGCCCCAATAGGAATCCAAACATTTAGGGGATTCACAACATAGAAACTGGCTGGTCAGTCTGGCAAACACAGGAGGTTCAGCCATGCATAAATGCAACCCACACCCATAGAACTTCCTATTCAAATTTTAGGGCCTTTATCTTACTTAGAAACAAAATCAAAGAACTGAAAGCTTCTAAAATTAAGATGAGAAAATAACCAAAACAGATTTAGGGAGCAAAAAAAAATGCTTTAATTAATATCCTTGGAGAGTAAGAGAGGCATTGAACCCATGGAACAAAACTAACTGCTTAAAAAGACACATTCATGGAACAAGAAACAGAAATTAAAACATTAAGAGATCACTTGAATAAGAGTTCTACAAAAGAGCTAGAAGATCAAAACTGCAAAAAGATAACCAATAAGAGAGAAAAGATGAAAGAAAAACAATTAAATGAAGAGGCCCAATATCTAACTAACAGGAGTTTCACAGAGAAAACCAGAAAATTCTCCACCTTTGAAAGATGTAAGTCTCCAGATTGAAAAAAGCTGCCACCAAGTGCCTAAAGCTATAAATGAAAATAATAATAATAATAAAAAGAATAAAAAGGAGACCCTCCAGAGAAAAAAGGGGGGCACATACAAAAGATCAGGAAAAATAATCACATTTGCTTTTTCAAAGCAACTTATAAGCCTTGAGGACAGTAGCACAGTGCATTTCAAATTCTTGATGTGTATACTAATCCATTCTAGCAATTTATATCCAAATACACGATCAACCATATGTAAAAGTGAAATAAGGACATTTTTAGAAATTTGTTAAATTTCTAGTTGTTATTCAATCACTCAGTCATGTCCGACTCTTTGTGACCCCACGGACTGCAGCACGCCAGGCTTCTCTGTCCTTCAATATCTCCCAGAGCTTGCTCAAAGCCATGTTCGTTGAGTCAGTGATGCCATCCAACCAGCTCATCCTCTGTCATGCCCTTCTCCTCCTGCCCTCAGTGTTTCCCAGCATCAGGGTCTTTCCCAATGAGTCGGCTCCTCGCTTCAGGTGACCAAAGTGTTGGAGCTTCAGCTTCAGCATCAGTCCTTCCAATGAATACTCAGGACTGATTTCCTTTAGGATGGACTGGTTTGATCTCCTTGCTGTCCAAGCGACTCTCAAGAGTCTTCTCCAGCACCACAATTTGAAAGCATCAGTTCTTCAGCACTCAGATTTCTTTATGGTCCAACTCTCACATTTATACATGACTACTGGAAAAACTGCAGCTTTGGTTATACAGATATTTGTCAGCAAAGTGATGTCTCTGCTTTTTAATATGCTGTCTAGGTTTGTCATAGTTTTTCTTCCAAGGAGCTTTTCTTCTTTTAATTTCATGACTGCAGCCACTGTCCGCAGTGATTTTGAAGTCCAAAACAATAAAGTGTGTCACTGTTTTCATTTCTTCCCCATCTAGTTGCCACGAAGTGAGGGGATCAGATGCCATGATCTTAGCTTTTGAATGTTGAGTTTTAAGCCAGCTTTTTCACTCTTTTCTTTCTCTTTCATCAAGAGGCTATTTAGTTCTCTTCACTTTCTGCCATAATGGTGGTGTCATCTCCATATCTGAGGTTATTGATGTTTCTCCTGGCAATATTGATTCCAGTTTGTGCTTCATCTAGCCTGGCATTTTGCATGATATATTCTGTACATAAGTTAAATAAGCAGGGTGACAATAGACAGGCTTGATATATGCTTTTCCCAGTTTGAACCAGTTCATTGTTTCATGTAAGGCAATGGCACCCCACTCCAGTACTCTTGCCTGGAAAATCCCATGGATGGAGGAGCCTGGTAGGCTGCAGTCCATGCGGTCACGAAGAGTCGGACATGATTGCGACTTCACTTTCACGCATTGGAGAAGGAAATGGCAACCCACTCCAGTGTTCTTGCCTGGAGAATCCCAGGGACAGGGAAGCCTGGTGGGCTGCCGTCTATGGGGTCACACAGAGTCGGACGCGACTGAAGCGACTTAGCAGCAGCAGCATTGTTTCATGTCATGTTCTAACTGTTGCTTCCTGACCTACATACAGGTTTCTCAGGAGGCAGGTAAGGTGGTTTGGTATTCCCATATCTTTAAAATTTTTTTAGTTTATTGTGATCCACACAGTCAAAGGCTTTAGTGTAGTCAATGAAGCAGAAGTAGATGTTTTTTTCTGGAATTCCCTTGTCTTTTCTATGATCCAATGGATGTTGGCAATTTGATCTCTGGTTCCTCTGCCTTTTCTAAATCCAGCTTGTACATCTGGAAGCTCTTAGTTCACATACAGTTGAAGCTTAGCTTGAAGGATTTTGAGCATTACATTACTAACATCTGAAATGAGCACAACTGTATGGCAGTTTGAACACTCCTTGACATTGCCCTTCTTTGGGATTGGAATGAAAACTGACCTTTTCCAGTCCTGTGGCCACTGCTGAGTTTTCCAAATTTGCTGACGTATTGAGTGCAGCACTTTCACAGCATCATATTTTAGGATTTGAAATAGCTCAACTGGAATTCGATCACCTCCACTAGCTTCGTTTGTAGTAATGCTTCCTAGGGCCCACTTGACTTCATGCTTCAGGCTGTCTGGCTCTAGGTGAATGACCACATCATCATTATCCAGATGGTTATTCGGGTCATTGAGACCTTTTGTTTTGTATAATTTTTCTGTGTATTCTTGCCACCCTTCTTAATATCTTCTGCTTCTGTTAGGTCCATACCATTTCTGTACTTTATTGTGTCCATCTTTGCATGAAATGTTCCCTTGGTACCTCTGATTTTCTTGAAGAGATCTCTAGTCTTTCCCATTCTATTGTTTCCTTATATTTCTTTGCATTGATCACTTAAGAAGGCTTTTTAATCTCTCCTTGCTATTCTTTGGAACTCTGCATCAGATGGGGATGTCTTTCTTTCTCTGCTTTGACTGTTGCTTCTCTTCTTTCAGAAATGCTGTGTCTCAAAATAATTACTTTTTGTCTTGTTTTTTTCAGAAGTTACAAGGCATATTTCATCTACAACAAGGGATAAGCCAAGAAGGAGGAAGTCTTAGGATGAGGAATGAGAGCTCAAAATCCCAAATGGAGTGCTCAACAATCCAGATGACAGTTGGGCAGAAGCCTTCACACAAAGAAGAGCCAATCCTGAAAACATCTATGTAGGGGTTTTCTAAAGAATACAGAAGATACCCAAAGGATGCTTTCAGGGGAAATAAAGATGAAAAGGAAATTAATACATCAATAACTAGAATTGACTGTATGGGAATTTGAATGAGGCAATATATTACACGGCTATCAGAAGGTGTATAATGACTCAGCCATAATTTTTAGGTAAGTAATGAAATAGAAAAAAATGCACTTATTAACTCCAGGGTAAAATACTATTAAAAACCATATAAATAGAGCATTTCACTTGGTTCAACAATGGATAGTATTTACACTAGTCATGATAATGATAATACTAACTATGGATTTGTCACCAAACTGCAATAGAGTTGGATAATGTTTAAAGTTAATAATCAAAATAAGGTAATCTATGTTCTATGTAGCATTTATGGGGCTTCCCTGGTAACTCAGCTGATAAAGAATCTGCCTGCAATGCAGAAGACCCTGGTTCAATTCCTGGGTTGGGGAGTAACCCCAGAAGGGATAGGCTACCGACTCCAGTATTCTTGGGTTTTCCTGGTGGCTCAGATGGTAAAGAATCCACCTGCAATGCACGAAACCTGGGTTTGATCCCTGGGTTGGGAAGATCCCCTGGAGGAGGCAATCCACTCTAGTACTCTTGCCTGGAGAATCCCCACGGACAGAGGAGCCTGGTGGGCTACAGCCCATGGGGTCACAATGAGTTGGACATGACTGAGTGACTAAGCACAGCACATGTAGTATTTATAAGTAAAGAGCTAAGTGCCAGAAGAGCTAAGAGAGATAGCATTTCTTATTTCCAAAGAGGGATCACTATGGTGAAGGGGCTAGTGGTGGGATGGACTGGGGAGAGAAAGTTTGCTGTCTTTTAGCAATTATTTACTTTTGAAAATATGGAATAAAAATTAAAACTAAATCTTTAAAAAGCTTATGACCCCATTAAAATGATTTTTAAACATGCAATCAAGAATTACTCTGAATTCCACCAAAATATGATACCCTCAGAAGTACAGCTTAAAACAGCCCACTAAGTTTCTCCTTTATTTATCTGAAAATTAGTGATGTTGTTATTGCATTTACCATGTCACTGAAGGCTAGGCAGGGAATGAAGCAGAAAATATCCTTACCCTCATGCAATTCATATCTTGTCTGTTCCACATGAGATATAAAATATCAGTTCTAATTCAAAGGAGAGACAGGAAGTTGCTTGAAGGGGAGTCAGGGACTGATGGAACAAATGAGCTTGGGTGCAAAATACTTTTAAGATCTAAATAATCCCTTAAGATTGAACATATTTTTTTAAATGTATAGTACAGAAATAGTCCCATCATTCAAGAAATATTCTTAAATATTCTTAAATATTATTTAAGAATATACCATATCAATTCCGTGGTAACTGCACTGGAAAAGCAAGGACAACCCAGGCTACAGTTTCTGAACAACTGGCCATGGAGCTGGAGCACCCTTCTGTCAAACATTGTGGGATGCTTTCTAACCTTAACTTTAACCCTGTTTGACTTCTTCTTTTGGAAGAAAGGAGATAACAACCAAAAGCACTAATATTAAGGCTGTGATTTTTTTAATGTCTATGCCAAAATTATATTTAATAATGCACCCTTCCTATATCAGTGAAATGAATTCAAATTCACTGTGCACCCCCACAAACAACAAAAGCTATAATGACAATGCTTTTGTTCCCAAGCTGTCTATCTGTCGAAAGCATCTGAGCCTGAATCAGCAAAAGCATCTTACATTACCATTCATTTGTGTACAGTACAAAACAATGATGGTATGGCAAGACTGTAACTGTAAAAATTTTCATTTTCCTTTTTATGTATTCATTTAGCAATTGTGAAGTACTTCAATGCTGGAGGCATAGGGTGAGCAGTACAAAACTCACATTCAAAGAGGAAGAAACAAATGATCAACAAGTCAACAAGTAAAGACCCCCAACATCTTCAGAAAGTGGGAGATAACCACTATAAATAAAATACAACACAGAGAATGAAGGTGTTAATTTCAATGGAGCAGTTCAAGAAAAATGCTCAGAGCAGTGGGTCACTCGGTAATGTCACTTGGCCTAGAAACACTCCTGATGGATTCCCTGACCTTGTCCTGAGAATATCCTGTTTTGTTTTGTTTTTTTATCCCCACTCTCTGATATAGAAAGCATTTTCTTCCCCTCTTCTCTGGACTTCTCTGAGAATCTGAACTGCTAACTCTCAAGATGCTTTCATCTAGATTTTATTTTTTGCCACATTCTTTACCGGGCCAGCAATCTCCTGATTTTTGACCCAGCTCATGAGAGACTTGATTCTTGCAAATTCCGATTTGGAACCCAACTTGTTCAGTGAGTGGAAACTGTATTTCTGTGTGGCTACAAGGAACTGTATTTTGAAAGGCAGTCCAATATTTTCTGATTGCACAGCTGCTATGTGTATTTTCTACTGCTTCCCTTTACTGGTTCAGATCCCTCTCAAACTTTACCCATGGCAGTCAGACTTTGACAGCATACAGGATGGCATGACTTCAAGTATTGCTGGATTTGAATCCCCAGGGGACTTGAAAGCACTTGAAAATCCATTTTACTAGCAAGATAAATTTTATTTTACTATTGTGGGTTTTGTAACATTCATTTTAGGTTTAAAAATTAAAAGTGAAAAAATTCTAAAAAGGATTTCTGCTGGTTGTTGATTTTATGTTTTTACACAATTACTCTAACCTAACAAACAACCAGCAAAGAACCAGTCTACTAATGCAGGAGATGTAAAAGATGTGGGTTTGATCCCCGGGTTGGGAGAATTCTCCTGGAGGAGGGCATGCCAAAACACTCCAGTATTCTTGCCTAGAAAATCCCATGGACACAGGAGCCTGGCAGGCTACAGCCTACAGGATTGCAAAAAGTTGGACACCAGAGAAGCGACATAGCAATAAATAACCAGTTTTCTGAAACATTGGGAAAAAAATGAGACTGAAGCATAAATAATTTTCTACACTGCTCCTGCTGCTGCTAAGTCGCTTCAGTCATGTCTGGCTCTGTGCGACCCCATAGACTGCAGCCTACCAGGCTCCCCCGTCCCTGGGATTCTCCAGGCAAGAACACTGGAATGGGTTGCCATTTCCAATAGATGCTAAATAAAAAAAGACCATTCAGAGCCTTATATGCTATGTACACAAACGGCCAACCACAAGTGCCCAGGCAGTGACAAAGTACTGCCTTCCCCCTCTCCCCCGCCTCACCCCTCCAAGGCATGTTATCTGCTAATGAGCTTCCTAACCCCACTTTCTTCTCTGTGGTTCCACAAGGAAAGTAGTCATGATTTCATTTAGGTCTCCCTGTTGTGTCTTTGCCACGAAGTATAATCTTTTCCTGTCTGGGGTTCCTTTCAAAATGCAAGCCGCTACACACTTTCTTTTACAAGTTGGATCTCAGGTCTGAAACACTATCTCCTGCTGTGCTGAACATCTGTTCAGAATCTTACTACTTATTTTTCTTTCCCCACTTGCTTTCCCACTGGTTATTTCCCACACCAAAATTACTTGACAAAATGGGGTTAGCAAAATTAGTTTGCATACTTTGGAAGCCCACTGTTTTTTACATTTTACAATGTCCCACAGCACAGAGGACAGAATTCTATGCCTATTGTGATCCGCCCATCACTTGTTGAGAGAAGAAATGGAAGGATGGATGCCTCCTTTTTATAACTTTTGTAAGTGACATTCAATGGATGTGATCTTCTCTTTATTAAATAAAATGTTTGGACTCCTACTATGATTAACAGAGGTTAATATATAAGAGGTTAAAGGGGTTTGGGAGTGACTAGGCAACCCACTCCAGCGTTCTTGCCTGGAGAATCCCAGGGACGGGGGAGCCTGGCTAGCTGCCGTCCATGAGATCGCACAGAGTCGGACACGACTGAAGCGACTTAGCAGCAGCAGCAGGTTAAATAAATTAACCCTGTTTATCCGTAGAGTTGGAAAAGAGGGAGACAAGTTATTTTATCTTACTTTTAAAATTATTAGTTGGAGGATAATTGCTTTACGGTATTGTGTTGGTTTCTGCCATACAACAACATGAATCAGCCATAATTATACATATATCCTCTCCCTCTTGGACCTCCCTCCCACCCTACCTCCATCCTCCCCATCTAGGTCATCACAGAGGACTGGGCTGGGCTCCCTGTGTTATACAGCAACTTCCCACTAGCTATCTATTTTATACTTAGGAGTGTATATATGTCAATGCTACCCTCTCAATTTGTCTCACCCTCTCCTTCTCCCGCTATATACACAAGTCCATTTACTACTTTCACATCTTTATTCCTGCCCTGCAAATAATTTCTTCAGTATTATCAACGATTTTAAACAAAGATACGTTGAGCAAAGATAAATTAGACTAATTTTACAGCACAAGAATATACTTAAAAATGCTTTGAGCAGAGTGATAGGAAGGACAAGAACAAGAAAGGAAAGTATGGGTCTTTTAGAAAAACAAAAGCAAACCAACCCATTCAAGTGTTGCCCGGGATAATGGTAAATCAATTACACAGTCAAAATCCAGGGAAAACCTGAAAATCACTGCAACTTTTATTAATCAAGAAAAAAATAACTCTTTTTACAAAACAAAGCAAAATTCCTTAAATAGAAAATACTCACCATCAACATAACTGTCTCATTTGTGATGTCAAGGATGCAGAGTAGCTAAGAGAACAGGATTCTAACAGCCCTTTGACTTTTATGGGTACCCACCTGCAAAGCAAGATGGGGAGACACTTTCCTTTACTGACCTTTCCTTTGCAATTCATGAGCATCAAATGCGAGAATGAGATTCAATGTAAATGCTAGCAGGTAAACCAGATCAAGATTTTACTCCTAACCTGAGACTAAAAATAAATTTTAAAAATGCTCATCATTTTTTAAAACAACTGCTGTTAGAATGAATTTACATACTAAATGGGCTTCCTGGTGGCTTGGATGGTAAAGAATCTGCTTGCAATGTGAGAGACCTGGGTTCAATCCCCGGATTGGGAAGATCCTCTGGAGGAGGGCATCGCAGCCCACTCCAGTATTCTTGCCTGGGGAATCCCATGGACAGAGGAGCCTGGTGGAATACAGTTCATGGGCTCTCAAAGAGTCAGACTGAGTGACTAAGCAGAGCTTAGTCTAACCATCTATCCACACTAACTATCCAGACCTGACCACACAGTGTCAACCAGGAATTCCAGAGGCCATCATGGACATGCTTTCTTCATTACCTGACTATGAAGAGCACACTGTATTGGGGCCCCACATTCACCCCATCAGGAAAAGCTATGTTTCACATCTCCACAGGGTGAATGGCTATACTTGCGCAGGAGGAATTGTTAAGCCTTTCCATGGTTTCCCTACATCTCCTAAGCTGACCCGTAACAGTGATACCCAGCCCACTAGAGGCTTGAGTTTAAAACATTTCATCCTCCGCCTTAAGGGAAATTTACATATATCATAAACTTACCAAAACATCACTGTTTATTCCAGCCCTGAGTTTTGATCAGTTTCCTATAAAAGGAACTCACAGTACCTCCCCTCAAGCTTGGAATATGAGTCCCTTAAGCTTCTTCAAGAGTTTCTCTGACAGGAGAAGCAGAGTGTTAGGATAATTAATGGGTACTTCTTGGCCATAGGGAGAGAGAAGTCAATGGGCAAATCATTCTGCCCACGTTTCTTTAAGCAGATTGATCCTAAGACATGTGTTATTTGAATTCTCAGGCTGCTCCATAGTAAGCAAGTTACCAGCCACGGCAGGCACTGTTGGACCACACATCGTGGGTCATTTTCCTTCCTCCTTCTATGTGTCTCTCAGCCTGTCCTTTGTTCCCTCCTGTATGGGATCACACTCCAGAATATGGTACTCAAACTAACCTTTGAAGATGAGCTTTCAGGGGCTCCTAGGTCAGGACAGCCACTGGTGGGACAATCCTCTGGGGGACAGGGAGGGGGTTGGGGATGAATTGGGAGGTTGAGATTGACATATGTGCACAGCCATATGTAAAACAGATAGCTCGTGGGCACGTGCTGTCTAGCACAAAGAGCTCAGCTTGGTGCTCTGTGATGACCTAGATAGATGGAATAGGAGTGGAGGGAGGTCCAAGAGGGAGGAGATACATATGTATACTGATGTTTGTTGTTTAGTCACTCAGTGTCTGACTCTTCGTGACCTCATGGACTGCAGCACACCAGGCTTCCCTGTTCTTCACCATCTCTCAGAGTTTGCTCAGACTCATGTCCATTGAGTTGGTGATGCCATCCAACCATCTCATCCTCTGTCACCGTTTCATGACACAGCAGAAACTAATGTGACATTGTAAAGCAACTGTACTCCAATAAGAAAAAGTAAATTAAAAAAAAAAAAAAGAAGCAGAGTAGCGGGATACAAACTTCCATGGGTCCAGGAGCTGACACACTTCCCTACAGAATGATGAGAGGATGGAGATGTATGCCACCGCTTGTCAACCTCCAGCTTTAAAGTTTTCCAGATAAAACCCACACTGTGTATGATTGTATGAGTTGCTTTCACCCTCTTCATATCCTTGCTATGATAACTGCCATAGAAAAATCTCAACAGGTCATTTTTCTCCCAAGGATTTTAAATAAAAGTTGTGTAGGTCTCTAGAGAGATGTACAGATGAATATGAACAAAGGTTTGCACATGAATGTATTTGCAGACTGCTCTTAGGGTTGGTTGGTTTGATGATGATTTTTTTTTTTTTTTCAACACAATAAACTTGAACTGTTAGGGGAGAGTATGATGAACTGGGAGATTAGGTTTGACATAAATACACTACCAGAGTAAAACAGATAGCTAGTGGGAAGCTGCTGTATGGTACAAGGTTAAGGTTAGGGTTAGGGTTAGGGTTAGCTCCCCTTAGTGCTTGCTCTGTGATGACCTAGAGGGGTGGGTTGGAGCAGGGTGGGAGGGAGGTCTAAAAAGAAATGGATATATGTAAACATACAGCTGACTCACTTTGTTGTATAGCAGAAACTAACACAACATTGTAAAACAATTTTACTCCAATTTTTTAAAAAGTCACTTGGGATGGCATGTTCATTATTAAATCCCTAAAATGTCCATAGGCTTCAAATCAATACCTTTTTTATCTTTAACACAGTTAACATTTATTATGAACTTACCAAATGAGACAATGTATAAAGTACATAGCACAATGTGAAGACCACAATAAGCTTTCACTAAATTTTGGTTTCCTTCCCTTACTACCACAGTAATTCACGTTTCCTTTTTCCAGCTCTGTGGAAATGAACTGGAAAATAGAACTTCCTAAATATGACAAATGTTCAGAAGTTTGTGTTACATTTTTGGCAATGCCATTAATGTCAGTGAGCTTCTCCAACAACCTGTATTGATGTCATTTTAATATCTGAAATAGTTCATTTGGCAAACATAAACAGCCTCAATAGGCTTGATTCTGTGGCCTCTTGCCTGGATAATGGATATAAAACTAGGTCTTAACTGAATTTTTTTGTTCTTCTGTTCTGGGTTCTTAAAATTCAGATAAGCACATCAGAAAAAAATGAAACTGCTGAAGGTCCCTGTCATCGTCACTTCCATCTTCAGGGACCAGGAATGCCTTGGGCTGCAAATTCCTCAGAAACTGCCTGTCACCTTCTCTTTTCCTCCAACTTGTCACTCATCACCAAAGACTATCTTCCTCTGCCAAGATCCTCCAGCAGCTGGAGATAAACCTTTGATCCGAGGATTTAAACCTGGATGGTTCATGGATTTATTTCCTCTTCTGCCTTTTTTCCCCTGAAATCTAGAATGTGTTTGCTCATTCTGTAAATGGCCCATGTACATGGTCTTGTCCTTAAGGTCACATATGATATTTCTTTTTTGCCTGTAATTGGTTGATTCCCCCCTAAGACCTCTACAATATATAGGACCAAGAATAAGTCCTCTTGCAATCTCTGCTTAGACCATCATTTCACATCTAAGATGATATCTACTGCTTGATTTCCAGCATTCCTTTATAAGCAACTTTTCTGTTTAGGGAGATGTTTGAAGATTGAGTAAATATCTTTAGGAAGCTCACTGGACCTTCACTCTTACCTGTGAAAAGAACATGGATTATCTCCTTTACTGTGCCAACCATTCTTTTCTAATGATACCAGCTCTAGTTTCTTGATGGAAAAATTATGTTCAGTTTTAAAACTGCAATATCCATAGTGAGACATGTTTCTGCTCCTTAATAATTATCTCTATACATAATCAGAACAAGACCTCAGCATTGGGTGTACTCCCTAAAGCCATATTTTTTAGGAGGATTTTGGAATCCAACAGACTATCACTTTCAATAAATCAACTGTTCTTACCAACATATATGAATATTAGCTGTTTACTATAGTTAATTTTCTGATGATATGTTTCATTATCTATATCTCCCCAGGAATTATATTAAGAGAAGAAAATACAGCTTACATATTTAACATAGAACCCAGTTCTCCTGCATTGCAGGCAGACGCTTTACCCTCTGAGCCACTAGGGAAGCCCATGAGTGTATACCAGAGCCTTCTAAATGAATTACTGATTTGATGAATTTGGTTTGGTCTCAGTGATGCAACTTAAAAGGTTAATACAAAATGGAACAATTTTCCAAACTGAATTTTTAACAGATCTTGTAAATCCCCCAAACTGAAGTTAATCAACACCTTAATTAATTTTAGGATTACTGTACCTACTAATCAGTAGTTCATATATAAAATGGCATTGTGTACAAAAAGCACAGACTTTTCTGTCTCAATGTGTGTTTATCAAAATGTATCCTAGGAGCAAAATTATTTATGGGTGATTGTTAAAAATCAGCAGATTACTTGGCACCATTCCAGACCTTCTGATCAGAGTCCTTTGGGGCTAGAAGGCAGGAATTTGAATTTTTAATAAGCTCCCTGGTTGGGTCTCCAAGATACTCAAGTATAAGAAGCCACGTATCCGAAAGCTTACATAAAAGAAGTTGAAATCTCTACTTTGGTGGTAGCAAGCCATCAATTTGTCTTCTACACTGAATCTGCCACACTGAGGTACTTCACAAGATGAGAATCAGCACTTTTTCTTTTTTTTTGCAGAGTAAGATTCCCCCTATTTGCTAAAATAAATAATAGCAAAATTAAGAATGAGCTATAAATTTCACTAAATGCTGATAACTTGAAATCTCCAAAATGGAATAAATTACTGGCTATTGCACTTTAAATGGACATTAAGAGTGTTCCAAATTACCGAATGTTTTGCCATTTTGATAAATTGGTTTTAATTTTTTATCAGACTATATTTAAGTACCCTCCTGTAGCATGTGCCAGAAAGTTCCATTAGGCATTCTCAATTGCATTTATTTTCTTTAATGTATAAACTGTATAAACTAAAGAGAGTCTGCAGAGCCTGGTGCCCAATGCCACTGCTGGGAACAGAGGCCCCTGGGTTCAGGGTTGTATTCACACTGGGAATCCCAGGAAACAATATGAAAGCATGAAGGAAACAAATTATAGAGTTACAATTTTTTTTAATCTGATTGTACAAATATTGACTCATAAATACAAAGAGAAAAGTGAAAATGGCACCTGCTTAAAACAATTTGATGAGCAATGAGATTTGCTCCACTTTATGCACAAAAGGGGGATGGGGGGTTTATAGTAAAGACACTCTTAGTCCTGAGAGTCTAAGAGAGTATAATTAACTCCTTGGCACCGTGAGACAGACTCTCCCTGCATGTGGTTCATTGCCAGTAAAGGACATGCCTGGAACCGCTGGCTAAGAATTATAGGCATTTGCTGTTACTTTAAAATATTCATGTTTCAGCTACAACACAGCATATTTCAATTGACAGATATAGAAAGAAAAAAAAATTCTCCCCTCCCCACTTTCCTGGCATAAGAACCCTACATAATTAACTCTTTAGTTTAACAAAACTGATAGTTTTCAGTACAACCATGGATTTAGGGCACCCAATATTTTGAAATCAACCAGCCATAAGAATTTTTATTGTTTTTGTTTTTTAATTAGGACAATTATTTTCCTACTTAGATCTGATTGATATAGCTTAGTACACTTTAATTAAAAACTGAACACAAGGATGAAAACCATGGCAATAATGGATGAAACAGCCCATCCAGGCACTCTCTCACCAAATTGGAAGTCAGAAATGCACAAAAACCAGCCCTCAGGACTTTGAAGACTTTAAGACCTTAAAAACAGCTTGCTGGGACTTCCCTGGTGGTCCAGTGGTTAAAACACCACAGCCCCAGTGCAAGAGGTGGAGGTTCAATCGGTAGGAAGGGAACTAGATCCCACATGCTGCAACTAAGACCCAGCAGAGCCAAATAAATTAAAAAAAAAAAAAATCAGTCTACTGATGATTAGATCTTAAAAACAAAGAATGTGTTCCAGCTCTAAAAGAAAGATGACAACACAGAAGTTATACACACCTAAGCAGATATCATTTTTAAACTTGTTCTTCTTTTCTTCCTATTGAAAGGAATTTCCTTCCTCTTTTGTAGAAAAACTGGAGTAGTTGCACAAGTGCCAGATTTAACATGCCTCTCAAACTCAGCATTAAGTAAGAAAAGGAAAAGTTTGGAAATGGCTCTTCTGTTTAGGTCACTGTGAATCATTATTGGTACTGGATGCCTTGTGTATCAACAATCAGAAAGCAAAGATCACTGCTTGCTGCATGAACTGTGTATATGGAGATGGGCCTCTGACTGACAATCGAATACTAACTCTGAAGTGGGTGTGTAAGGATAATATTCCACTATTTTTTTTTTTTTTTGGTAAACTCTCAGTTTTATTCTCTGAATTTATCTACTTCATCCTACACCTCAGGCCAATTACCTGAGACCTTTGATCTACATTCCTCTACAAATACCTGCCTCTCTACGACCAACAAATCATATGTGTAATCTAAAAAATGGTACAGATGAACATCTTTCCAAAGCAGGACTAGAGATGCAGACATAGAGAATGGGCATGTGAACACAGTGTGAGTGGAAGGGGACGGTGGGACAAATTGGGAGATTAGGATTAATATTGGAGAAGGCAATGGCACCCCAGTCCAGTACTCTTGCCTGGAAAATCCCATGGATGGAGGAATCTGGTAGGCTGCAGTCCACGGGGTCGCCAAGAGTCGGACACGACTGAGTGACTTCACTTTCACTTTTCACTTTCATGCATTGGAGAAGAAAATGGCAACCTACTCCGGTGTTCTTGCCTGGAGAATCCCAGGGACGGGGGAGCCTGGTGGGCTGCCGTCTAAGGGGTCGCACAGAGTCGGACACGACTGAAGCGACTTAGCAGCAGCAGCAGCAGGATTAATATACATACACTGATGGGCTTCCCAGGTGGTACTAGTGGTAAAAGAACCTGCCCGCCAATACAGGAGACATAAGAGATGTCGGTTCAATCCCTAGATCTCCAATCCTTCAATCCCTAGATCTAGAAGCTCTCCTGGAGGAAGGCATGGCAACTCACTCTAGTATTCTTGCCAGGAGAATCCCACGGGCAGATGAGTTTAGCAGGCTATAGTCCATAGGGTCACACAGAGTCAGACATGACTGAAGCAACTTAGCACATACAGCACACACATATACTACCATGTGTAAATGAGAAAGTTGGTAGGAAGCTGCTGTATAGCACAGGGAACTCAGCTCAGTGCTCTATAATGACCTAGAGGGGTGGGTTTATTTCTGCTTTATTGACTATGCCAAAGCCTTTGACTGTGTGGATCACAATAAACTGTGGAAAATTCTGAAAGAAATGGGAATACCAGACCACTTGACCTGCCTCTTGAGAAATCTGTATGCAGATCGGGAAGCAACAGTGAGAACTGGACATGGAACAACAGACTGGTTCCAAATTGGGAAAGGAGTACATAAATTGTATATTGTTACCCTGATTATTTAACTTCTATGCAGAGTACATCATGAGAAACACTGGGCTGGAGGAAGCACAAGCTGGAATCAAGATTCCCAGGAAAGATATCAATAACCTCAGATATCCAGATGATACCACCCTTATGGAAGAGAGTGAAGAAGAACTAAAAAACTTCTTGATGAAAGTGAAAAAGTGAAAAAGTTGTCTTAAAGCTCAACATTCAGAAAGCAAAGATAATGGCATCCAGTCCCATCACTTCATGGCAAATAGATGGGGAAACATTGGAAACAGTGTCAGACTTTATTTTGAGGGGCTCCAAAATCAATACAGATGGTGACTGCAGCCATGAAATTAAAAGATACTTGCTCCTTGGCAGGAAAGTTATGACCAACCTAGACAGCATATTAAAAAGTAGAGACATTGCTTTGCCAACAAACATCCATCTGGTCAAGGCTATGGTTTTTTCAGTAGTCATAAATGTATGTGAGAGTTGGACTATAAAGAAAGCTGAGTGCCGAAGAATTGATGCTTTTGAACTGCGGTGTTGGAGAAGACTCTTGGGAGTCTCTTGGACTGCAAGGAGATCCAACCAGTCCATCCTAAAGGAAATCAGTCCTAAATATTTATTGGAAGAACTGATGCTAAAGCTGAAACTCCAATACTTTGGTCATCTGATGAGAAGAAGTGACTAATTTGAAAAGACCCTGATGCTGGGAAAGATTGAAGGCAGGAGGAGAAGGGGACGACAGAGGATGAGGTGGCTGAATGGCATCACCGACTCAATGGACATGAGTTTGAGTGAACTCCGGGAGTTGGTGATGGACAGAGAGGCCTGGTATGCTGCAGTCCATTGGCTCACAAAGAGTCGGACACGCCTGAGTGACTGAACTGAACTGAACTAAGAACGGGATGGGAGTTGGGAAGGAAGTTCAAGAGGGAGAGGGTATATGTATACATACAGCTGATTCACTTTATTGTACAGTAGAAACTAACACAGCATTGTAAAACAATTGTATTTCAATTTTTTAAAAATCTGATGTAAATCAACCAGCAGCAGACACACAATCATGTTCTCACTGTGGCTCAGAAACCAGCACTGTGCCTTCCACACAGCAGGTGCTAGCTATCTGCAAGTTGAATTAAAATAACCTCCTTTCTGTAGAAATCTGCCACATTGAACTATTTTTATAATTTCTAAAATCCACTTTATTCATAGAACACATCCTTTGTCAGGTTGGTTTTGCAATATTCTATTAGACCTTTAACAAAATTCACATTTTTTATGGATGGTTTTGTCACTAAGCCATACTTAATAATGTGTTCCATAAAGTAAAAATGCTAGGCTTGGTCATTCAGGAAGTGTTGCATTTGTTTTCTAAGCTTCCATGGTGATTACTTCCTTTCAATAAAGTGCTACATGATTTAAATTCAAAATGTGGCATTGGTCACTTAGAGCAAACAACTCAATAATGATGATTGGCTTGACATTACAATTGAACTTGATAGTTTTCAAGGCTTCACATGGATTACCTCTTTTACTGTTGATAACGGCCACTTATATATGACGCTAACATCATCTCCATTTAAAGAGGAGTTTGTATATTCTAGTGGACGATGCATTAACTATATATTCACCTATCTCTGTAAACTGGAAGCAAAATTTATACTTTTAAAATTGTTCTCTGAGTTTATCTTTATTTTAATTAAATGTGACACTGTTCTTCCTAAGAACTTTGTTCCATTTTTCTAAAGGGAGGGGATTCCTACCTTCAACATTCAAGAATGCTGTGGACGGTGTGCTTCTTTACTTTGCTTGTGCTCAGTTGATAAGTCCTGTCAGACTCTTTGCAACCCCATGGATTGTAGCCTGCCAGACTCCTCTGTCCACGGGATTTCCCAGACAAAAAAACTAGAGCGGATCACCTCTTCCTTCTCCAGGGGATCTTCCCGACCCAGTGATGAACCCTGCTTGGCAGGCAGATTCTTTAACACTGCGCCACCTGGGAAGCTCAAATACCAGAGGAAAGAATGTAGACATCTCTATATTCTCTCTTTTTTTAAGACTTATTTTCATTCACTACTTACAAATAATCGGGCTATATTAATTTCTGAATGCAGGCAAAATAATAATTTACTGACAAGATCTGTAACAATGGTTAGCCCAGGTTTTGTCCTATGAAAGATTCACAAACAGTGGAAATCAAGGACATAATTTTTAAGGGGAAACAGGGTAAGAGTTCTGTAAAAAGTTTTTAATTTTAGATTTACATTTCAATAGCTATCTTTAGAAATCATCTTGCAGGTTTAAAACAAATAACTCCTTGTTTAAAATGAAAATTTACAATTCAAAGCTTCTGTTTTAGTTAGCTCAGCTGTCATAACAAAATACCATAAGTTTGGTGGCTTAAACAACAGAAATCTATTTTCTCACAATTCTGGAAGCTAGAAGCCCAAGATCAAGGTACTGGCCCATTGGATTTCTGCTGACAGGTCTCTTTACTTGCAGCTGGCCACCATTTCCATGTGTCTTCACTTGGCCTTCACTCTCGTGCAGAATGAGACAGAGAGTTCATTAATGTCTTTTCCTATAACTAACACTATTGGATGAGGGCCCCAGCCCTATGACCTCATTTAACCTTGATTTCTTCCTTAGAGGTTTCATCTCCTAATGCAGTCATACTGGGGATTGAAGCTGTAATACATAAATTTGGGAGATGACACAAATTTTCAGTCCATAACAGCGGCTTCTTTCAGAGAATGTGACTTTACATTTTTAAGTCAGTGTTTCTCAAAATGCGAAATCTCACACAATTGTTCTTCTAATAAGGCTTTGTATATTATTTAAGTTTGATAAAAATTGATCATAGCACTGATGTGTCTGGGGCTTCCCAGGTGGCACTAGTGGTAAAGAACCCGCCTGCCAATGCAGGAGACAAGAGACGCAGGTTCAATCCCTGGGTCAGGAAGATCGCCTAAAGGAGAACATAGTAACCCACACTAGTAATCTTATCTGTAGAATCCCATGGACAGAGGAACCTGGTAGGGTTGCACAGAGTTGGACATGGCTGAAGCAACTTAGCATGGACCACATTGATGTATTTGAGGTGTAAACTAGAGCTCGGTGGTTACATACATGCTTACTCAGAGTATGTCTGTTAGGTTTTGAATCCTACCTCTGTCCCTTCTCATGTGTTATGGATATCTTACCTAATTATTTTTTCTCATTTCCTTATCTATAAAAAAGAAGTAATGCAAATCATCCGTATTAAGGTCTGCAGGGATTAAATGAAATAATCCTTAAATTTAGCAAAGTGCCTTTCAATATCATAAGCACATAATGCACATTATTAATAATATTTCATTAAAACGATCTTAACACTTGTTACAAATTAAAAGACGCTTGCTCCTTGGAAGAAAAGTTATGACGAACCTAGATAGCATATTCAAAAGCAGAGACATTACTTTGCCGTCTAAGGTCCGTCTAGTCAAGGCTATGGTTTTTCCTGTGGTCACGTATGGATGTGAGAGTTGGACTGTGAAGAAAGCTGAGCTCTGAAGAATTGATGCTTTTGAACTGTGGTGTTGGAGAAGACTCTGGAGAGTCCCTTGGACTGCAAGGAGATCCAACCAGTCCATTCTAGAGATCAGCCTTGGGATTTCTTTGGAAGGAATGATGCTAAAGCTGAAGCTCCAGTACTTTGGCCACCTCATGCGAAGAGTTGACTCATTGGAAAAGACTTTGATGCTGGGAGGGATTGGGGGCAGGAGGAGAAGGGGACGACAGAGGATGAGATGGCTGGATGGCATCACTGACTCGATGGATGTGAATCTGAGTGAGCTGCGGGAGTTGGTGATGGACAGGGAGGCCTGGCGTGCTGTGATTCATGGGGTCGCAGAGTCAGACACTACTGAGCAACTGAACTGAACTGAACTGAACACTTGTTACAAAAGCACAGCATCATATTGGCAGTACACAGGCATGGTCATCTCAGTCAATTTTTTATTTTTACTTTTTCTCTTACTAACATACTCACTCTCCATTGATTCTCCACTGGAAATTATTCTCCATCAATTCTATCCTTAAGCTGATTCTCCTAAATAATAATTCCTCCTGATAGATGAAAGCATTTCTTAACCATTTAAGTGTATTCCCCCCAAGATATTCTTTTGGTTTTGAAATCTGGCTTTTCAAGTATATCCACATCAAGGATGAATGGACATTTTACCAAAAACTTATAGAGTGACTTGATAATTTTCCAGTCTATGATAAAGGAGCAAAAACAGGCTGCAGCACATGAAAACACCACTGGCTTAGGCATCATGTGAAGTAGCCTTATGGTTTGAGAGTCTTAGTATATATGTTGCAAGATACAGTAAGAGCATTCAAATATTGGCTACTTGAAGGGATTACTGAGCATGCTCTCCTAATTTAAAGGTTGAGAATGACTTTGTATAGTAATTATACATTAGTCTAAATGTTTTAATTAGTGTTCTGTTTAGCCTATGGGTATTCTTAGCAAGGGCTTCTCCAGTGGCTCAGTGGTAAAGTATCCACTTGCAGTGCAGGGGATATAGAGACATGGGTTCAATCCCTTAGTCCATAGGGTGGAAAAGAGTTGGACTAAGCACATACTCAACTGAGCACATACACACACACACAAACACACACACACACATTCTTAGAAAATTAAGCACATCCATAATACAATTCTTTGACTCTTGAGTCTCCTTTCTTTAAACCTGGATCTGTCTACTCATTTCCCTTAGTTTCCTTCTTCTTCTATCTCCTATATATCTCTGTTCTATGAAAAGAAGTGGGTCATCTCTGATAGGAGAGCTTTTGATGTGGTTGTAGAAATGAGTCCAGTGGGTACATGGGGATGATTATACTAATGCTTATGAAATGTTAGATTTTACCTTCTTTCTATGATGTTGCTATTGCCTAGAAGATAGGAAGATAGGTGATTTCTCCTTAATGCACTACATAATATTAATGATCATTTTTTTTCTAACACTTTCTCCAATGTTCATGTCAACATTTTACAGGAAATGTTGTCAGTTATTTTTGCTGTGGCAAGGTTTCCTCACCGCACTGAGTTCACTGTAGCCTGGCATGCTCATACACCCCAGGGCTCCATCTGGTGAAAGAATGTAATCTGGAGACCATCAAGCATGAAAGGAGATCATAAACATATTTAGTCCTTGTGCCTGGATTCCTGTGTTTGTTCAATCTAGTCAGGTATCTTAGGAGTTGCTAGTATTTAAAATTAGAAGGATATTTTTAATTTTCTTTAATTTTGTGGAAATTACTTTTTAGGTTTCCAGAAAACCTAACATAACAAGAATATTCATTATAAACCCTCTCTTGCATTTCTTTTCACAAATCTCCCTTTCACTATCCTCTTCTTTCTATTGACCTCTCTCTCTTTCTTCTTAAGAGGTCCCCAAACTTTCTAAGACCCTGCTCTGTAAATGTTAAATGTCAGAGAACTGTGTTCCAGTTTCTCTTCCATCCTTCATTGGCACATGATCTTGGCTGAATTAGTCAATATCATTAGAACTTGGTTGTCTCATCCATAAAAAATAATTTATTTGCCTAAAGACAACACCAAATGAATTCTTGGTCTCTCTTCACTCTAAAATATTTCAGCAATCTGTTTCCACAATGATTCTCAACTTTCAAGCATCCTTGCTCCAGTGGATTTGTTTTTATTTCTATCCTCTCTTCCTCCAAAGCATCTGGTGACTTCGTCTTCAACAAAATTGTATTGAACACTTATATGTAAAGACGGCACGTGTGCTAAGTCACTTAGGTCATGTTCGACTCTGTGGGACGCTATGGACTGTAGCCTGTCAGGCGCCTTTGTCCACGGGATTCTCCAGGCAAGAAAACTGGAGTGGGTGGCCATGTCCTCCTCCAGGGCATTTTCCCCACCCACAGATTGAACCTGTGTCTCCTATGGCTACAGAATTCCAGGCTAATTCTTTATGGCTGAGCCATCAGGGAAGCCTTATGCAAAGATTAGGTACTACTCAAAGAGATGTGAAATAAATTGTTTCTTCCTGCTAGAAAAGCCTGCACTCTACTTGAAGGTAAAAATTATCAAACTGTTTTTAAAAGATAAATATCAATACAAAATTGCATATAATTTATACCAGTTAGTGATTAGCAGGACTTCCCTGACAGTCCAGTGGTTAAGACTCCACACTTCCGGTGCAGAGACAAGGGTTTGATCACTGGTGGAGAAACTAATCCATATCCTGTGCAGTGCAACCAAAAAAAAAAAAGTCTCAACCAGTGATATAGCAATAGAGTCATTCAGAGGGCTAAGTTGATAATAGAAGCCTTCCAGAGGAGGTGTGATATAAGTTAAGCATATAAGGTATGGAATGACTTAGAGAAATAGAAACCATGAGTGTGTACCTGGCTGGGAAAACAGCCACAACAGAAGTGAAAGAGCAGGAGTTCTTTGCTGGTTTGGCTGGAATGTCATGGTTTTAGGAAAGTGATGGAGATGAACTATTTAACAGGTTGTACCTAGGTATCCACCCCAGTAGCCACTAACCACAAATGGCTACACAAATTTAAATTCTAATTACTTAAAATTAAATTTTAACTACTTAAAATTAAATAAAATTTAAAATTCACTCCTAGCCATATTTCAATTGCCCAATAGATACACTGTCTAGGTTTCTCATAGTTTTTCTCCCAAGGAGTAAGCGTCTTTTAATTTTGTAGCTACCATATTGGACTGCACAGTTGGAAAAACAGTGTTGTATCAGAGTTTTACAAAACCTACACTTTTATTTGTGCAAAGGCAACTTTTCTTCCCTATGAGCAGTGATGACTCTTCACTCTGAGAGGAACCGTTTCATTATATCTGTAAGCTGTGCCAAAAGGAATTTTCAAATTGCTTTTAAAGGTCTCAAACCTGTATTTGTAAAGGTCTTTTTTGTTATGTCTGCCTTATACATATCCTATCTTTAAAAATTCTCTTGGTCCTTGTCCTCAAAAGAGTGGACCAAAGATATGTTTGCTTTATAGGATCTTCCACTGTTTTGGGAAATAGGAATGGATTGTTCTGTCCCATCACCATAATTTTCCATGAGATTTGGCATTGGGCCTTTGACATGTGGCCATTATTGAGGGCTCTGGATCTGAGAATGTGCAGCTCTTAGGCTACCAATTCCCAATTTGTACAGAATAAAAAATAAGACAGTATATAAAAGCACATCTTAACTTGAGCTCAGGTAGCCCTGATCTAAGGGCAGAATTCAAAGAGTTCATTAACTTGGAAGTGGGGGGAAAAGTACGTTGATTTTCATCAGCCTCTATCTACACTATAAATTTAGGCAAAACTGCAGTAATGCTAGTAATACCTGCAATTTTCTTTCCAATAAAAATTAAAAATATTTTTATATCAAAACTCTCAAAAAATTTATACATATTTTGAAATTATCATAGATATTGACACACTGTCAGATCTTCTAATTGACTTTATTGTATGCCTGAGATGGTAAAGAGTCTGCCTACAATGTAGGAGACCCAGGTTCAGTCCCTTGGTCAGGAAGATCCCCTGGAGGAGGGCATGGCAACCCACTCCAGTATTCTTGCCTGGAGAATCCCATGGACAGAGGAGCCTGGCAGGCTACAGTTCATAGTGTAGCATAGAGTCGGACAGAACTGAGCAACTAACACACATATTGTAAAGAAGCGTATGTATTAATATATTGTAAATATTCAAATTAAAAAAATAAAAATTTTAGTTAATATTTTGAATGTTTTAATATATTTGATTTTCTTTTTAATCTCATATAATATATTTTATACATCGAAAGCATTTTCTGAGGTTTTTTCCATAGCTTTTTTTTTTTAAAGCTCCAAGGGCATCCCTAGCATAAAAATGGCTAGTAACCCTTATTCACACAGAGAGAAAAGATGAGGTATATAGTATAAAGGAGCAGAGATGAGAGCCCTACACCTCTGGAGAGAAGATCCTGATGAATTTATACTTTTATTTTCAACATGGTCTCCTCTTTGCTGTAGTTGGGCTGAATCCAACTTTGTTGTTGTTGTTCAATCACTTTGTGTCTAAATCTTTAAGAACCCGTGGACTGCAGCACCCCAGGCTTCATTATCCTTCACTGTCTCCCACAGTTTGCTCAAACTCATGTCCACTGAGTCAGTGATGTAAACCAATCATTTCATGCTCTTTCACTCCCTTCTCCCCCTTCCCTCAGTCTTTCTAGCATCAGGGCCTTTTCCAATGAGTCAGCTCTTCGCAACAGGTGGCCAAAGTATTGGAGCTTCAGCTTCACCATCAGTCTTTCCAATGAATATTCAGGGTTGATTTCCTTTAGGAATGACTGGTTTGATCTGCTTGCTGTCCAAAGGACTCTAAAGAGTCTTCCCCAGCACCACAGTTGGAAAGCATCAATGCATCACTCAGCCTTCTTTATGGTCCAACTCTCACAACCATTCCTAAATACTGGAAAAATCAAAGCTCTGACTATACAGATCTTTGTCAGTAAAGTGATATCTCTGCTTTTTAACATGCTGTCTAGGTTTGCCATAGCCGTTCTTCCAAGGAGCAAGAGTCTTTTGATTTTGTGGCTGCAATCACAGTCGACAGTGATTTTGAAGCCCCCCAAAATAAAATCTGCAACTATTTCCATTTTCCCCCCATCTATTTGCCATAAAGTGATGGGACAGAATGCCATGATCTTAGTTTTCTGAATGTTGAGTTTCTAGCCAGCTTTTACACTCTCCTCTTCCACACTCATCAAGAATCCAACTTTAAGATGTCTTTATACCACCTGTGTCAACTGACATCATAATTAGCCAAGTAATTTCATTGTTGTCCAGTGAATATGTTTATCAAGCAAGAGAGATGCATTCATTCAGGTAAAGTCAGGTAGAGATTAGACTTCCAAGACATTACAGCCCTTCCAGGACTAAATAGTAAATCATCACTTCTTAAGTAACCCTAACTGTTTTTAGACCAGTTCCTTGGATAAGAAAAACAACTCCCTAGAGAAAATGAATGCACTGGAGTAGGCTGAAGGCCAAGGCCCATTATGTTTGCTGAAATGCCAAGCTACTCCAAGCTTTCCTGGTTTTTTTTTTTTTTTTTTTGGTACCAAACAAGCCTACAACAGTTGATTGAATTTTATAGACTTTCTTCTTTGTTTTATATATATATCATTATCCCCTGCCCTCTTAAACTATTACCATGGACTTTTCAGACTAGTGAGTAATCTCACCTCCCTTTTCTACAAACAAAAATTGCTCATGATATTTTTCTATTCACTCACAAATATTCACTTAAATTTTTATTTCTCAGCTAAAAAAAACTGAGTCATCAGTTCCCCAGTACCTAGACTGTGATCCAAAAGGCCTTTGAATTTACAAATGAGTCGGAGTTGTCAGAGCTGACTACCTAGATCACCAGACAAAAGCCACCTTTGAAAACTTAGGATATATGAAATGAGGAGGGAGCAGAGACAATTCACATTTTTATTTTGACAGACTTAATATTTAACTCCACTTCCCTATATTAATGCCTACTTCCCAGTAAGGTGTGTGCTGGCCTAAATTAATCTGTCACATACCTTCTGTTATAGCTGGCACAGCAAGGTAGCCCTTGGATTGCCTGTACCTCCCATAATAAGCACTTCTGCTCTCTTTTCTCCCTTCTTTCAGAAAACTGAAAAAACTGCTGGAGGCTCTCCTTATTCAGGATTCAGCTGAATTTCTACTGAGCCCAGAAAATATGGGTTTAAACTCTGACAGTTTAGGCAAAGTATGCAGATGCGTATTTGATCATATTTACTTTATCGCCAGCTACAGTAGAATTAGGAATCATAAGCTTGTCTTTTAAACAAAAAAATCTGCATCACTTATACCATGGTGTTAGTAACTTTAGTTTGCAAAATTAAAGACTCTAAGGACGTTGTGTTGGGGCCGATAGATTAAGAAGACTGGAGGGAAGGGTATATGATTGTAGAGTAAGAGTGTGAAATGTAGAAGAAGGAGAGGGAAGACTTGAAGCAGTAGAGCAAGGAGCTGACTGTCAGAGAGGTGAGAGATAAGGTAAAGGTAAGACTGAGAAGGAATGTAAATAGGCAAACTTTGTTTAGTTTGCAAGTTTACCCAGGGCTTTGTTGGCAGAGCATGTATACCATTGCAAAAGAAGTGAATTTCTAATTTAGGATATTGTCATCCTATGCCAAGATAATCCTGCTCTTCTCCTGGGAGAAGGAAAGGAAGCAACATAAACCCAGAATCCAAATCTGAGTTAATCTCCACTAAGTCCGCAGCACAGGGCGTAGGACTTAGCATGTTGTTGGCACTCTCATCCTGGCTAAATAAAGATCAGTTTTACTCTTTAAAACAAGAAACTCTTGTTTCTTTGACTAGAACCCAATTAAACTAAGGAGATGGTCCGTATCAGGGATCATGGAACTATGGCCCCTGAGCCAAATGCAGCCTGCCATCTATTTTTGTAAATAAAGTTTTATTGAAACACGGCCAAAGAAAAAAGAAACACAGCCATGCTTATTTGTTTACTTATTGTCTGTGATTGCTTTCACGCTATAACTTGCACGTTAAGTACTTGTGAGGGACACCATTTGGCCCCCAGAGATGAAAACATTTACTATCTGGCCCTTTACCAAAAACATTTGCTGAATCTTGGTCTATATTAAGGGGTTGGGAGTTTTCTTAGAGGTTAAAATAATTTGGGAGTTGGAAGAACTTTTGGATGCTTCAGAGCAGTGTTTAGAACAGGAAGAGGACTCTAGTTCTCAGTAAAGGATCTAGCAAATGGAGATAGGGGATGCCTTATGTGTATGTAGGGAAGTGGGTAGAGGCACGAAAATTGAGATGTTAGGTTGTAGAAGCAAACCTGCTTTTTACTTCCTTAGTAACAACTCTGGTTGACTTGTTCTCACAAAGTCTGGGCATTTTCACTCTCTTTAAGGATTAAAAGAAAAACACTGCTGAAACACTAGAAAGAAAGATTCTTAGCTAATATCTGAGTAATGGGTGCAAGCAAGTGCTCTCTCATTTAATTAAGATGCTTTAAAAGAATTGAACCCATGCTCCATCTTACTTTGCAATGCAGAGGCTTTACAATCAATAGGTTCTGATAGGAAGGTGAAAAAATGAAATTTTGCCACTTTCGGTTTCCCAAATTCAGACAGTGAGTGACAGATCCAGAAAGAAATCTTCAGTTCATTTCAGTCGCTCAGTGGAGTCCGACTCTTTGCGACCCCATGAATTGCAGCACGCAGGCCTCCCTGTCCATCACCAACTCCCAGAGTTCACTCAAACTCACATCCATGGAGTCGGTGATGCCACTAGCCATCTCTTTCTCTGTTGTCCCCTTCTCCTCCTGCCCCCAATCCCTCCCAGCATCAGAGTCTTTTCCAATGAGTCAACTCTTCACATGAGGTGGCCAAAGTAGTGGAGTTTCAGCTTCAGCATCAGTCCTTCCAAAGAACACTCAGGACTGATCTCATTTAGAATGGACTGGTTGGATCTCCTTGCAGTCCAAGGGACTCTCAAGAGTCTTCTCCAACACCACAGTTCAAAAGCATCAGTTCTTTGGCACTCAGCTTTCTTCACAGTCCAACTCTCACATCCATACATGACCACAGGAAAAACCATAGCCTTGACTAGATGGACCTTTGTTGACAAAGTAATGTCTGTTTTTTAATATGCTATCTAGGTTGATCATAACTTTCCTTCCAAGGAGTAAGTGTCTTTTAATTTCATGGCTGCAATCACCATCTGCAGTGATTTTGGAGCCCA
>NW_024070186.1:134651421-134763656 GCF_014754425.2 Oryx dammah | reverse complement strand
CAGCTTGTGCTTCTTCCAGCCCAGTGTTTCTCATGATGTACTCTGCACATAAATTAAATAACAGGATGACAATATACAGCCTTGATGTACTCCTTTTCCTATTTGGAACCAGTCTGTTGTTCCATGTCCAGTTCTAACTGTTGCTTCCTGACTGCACACAGATTTCTAAGAGGCAGGTCAGGTGGTCTGGTATTCCCATCTCTTTCAGAATTTTCCACAGTTTATTGTGATCCACACAGTCAAAGGCTTTGGCATAGTCAATAAAGCAGAAATAGATGTTTTTCTGGAACTCTCTTGCTTTTCTGATGATCCAGAGGATGTTGGCAATTTGATCTCTGGTTCCTCTGCCTTTTCTAAAACCAGCTTGAACATCTGGAAGTTCACGGTTCACATATTGCTGAAGCTTGGCTTGGAGAATTTTGAGCACTACTTTACTAGTGTGTGAGATGAGGGCAATTGTGTGATAGTTTGATCATTCCTTGGCATTCCCTTTCCTTGAGATTGGAATGAAAACTGACCTTTTCCAGTCCTGGGGCCACTGTTGAGTTTTCCAAATTTGCTGGCTCTTAGAGCCTTTTTAATCTGCTTGGTTCTTTTTGCTCTCTTCCTAAGTGCCAAAAGTACTAAGCATGGCTATGTTTAGAAGCCATGCTAACTTCAGTCATTTAGGTAAACTGCTTGTCTGTTATGATAATGTAGCACAATTACAATATTAATACCACTGAGGACATATTCTTTAACTTGCCAAAGGTTTTATTTTCCACTTCCAAGGAAAATTTCAGGTCATATACAGAGAAGAAAATGCATCGCTCCTGAAGCCAAAGACCTCCATTAAAGTCATTATTCTTTTGTTGACTCACATGTAATATTTGTGAATTAGCTTTTTAGTTTCCTCATCTGTAAAGTGAGGTTAATAATAAATTCACAAGGGTTGTTGTTGGTATTAGAAAAGATGATGTGAGAGATGACAAATAAGAGGTTACTGATATTTTGCTCTTGGTGTTTGGTAGGCCATTTCTCCAAACACAAACAAACAAAAATATTTCCTGTGAGTTGGTAGACATTAGCTAGAAATAGTCTTCTGCCTTCTTCTATTTCCCACCCACCACCATTCATTCCCCATCCATTAGCTGGAACCACTACAAGAGTGGAGAAGGGCTACATGGTGGAGAAACACTTCAATCTGTCTCTACTCAAAGCCAGTCACCACTGCAGGAAATCCTGACTTAGATTTAAAAACAGTTGAATACATGAAAGACTATTTCTCACAAATAACTGTCAGTCAATACTTAGACAATCAACATCACGATGGACATGCTGATCTAAAGAAAGTAAAATGGCTTTAGAGGAGATATGAAGAGTTGACGTTGAAATGCGCATATCTTAAAACTTCTTGAAAAGTCTTAATGATACATTTTATTTATTCTGGCAGCAATTTTTAGGTTCCAGATGTTGTTTTTATTGCTTTAGTGTATGAATTAAAATAATACCGAATAGTATTTTTATAAAGTAGAACTTCTATAAATAGCTTCTAATAACAAAATCCAAGTCATTTTATTTCACTTTATTTCACAGTATTAATTTTTAATTTCTTGAATTTCAAAACTTGATATCTTAAGGGTTATTCAAATTTTAAATTTAAACTAGTAGAAAATTTTGGCATATCTGGAAGTAGTCAGCCCTCTTAACTTCCACTTAAAGCCCAATTATTCAAGAATGTTATAGATGACTATAAGTCTTTGGGGAAAAATCAGCAAGATTTTAAGTGCCCATTAGCCAAAGTAAATGATAGTGAAACACCTAGAAAAGTGCATGTGGTGTCTATCCATGTGAATACTAAATTAATCACCATACCAGCCCATGCTAGGATAAAATATTAACAAGACACTTCCTATGGCATAAAAAAATCTTGACGGCCAAAAATATAAATGCTGTTAGAGTATCATATTTGTCAAAGAAAGATAAATTTAAAAATATTTACTGAATGTTAACAATTACCAAAAGATTACTTAAAATGTCTATGTTATTGAGAAGTGTCTGTTCTATAATAGGATAGGTAGCTATTACATTACATAAGTTTTTGATGGTAGTGTTCTTAGTAAGCAACCGGAAATTTTCTATCACAAAATATAAAGAATGATTAAATACCAATCAATCAATCAATCAAAAATACATATTTAACACCTGTAAAGTTTAAGAACAAAATGAATAAAACTTTTTTCTCCCCCTCAAGATTCATAGAATCTGACTGGGGAGGGGAGAAAGAGAGAGAGAGGAGCAGGGAAGAAAGGGAAAGGAGGGTGGGAGGGAAGAAGGAAGGAAATTTATTTATTTATGTATGATATATATAACAGGGTAAGGATGTAAAAATAACTGCTGGCATTTGCTGGGTCTTCAGTCCAGACCAAGGACTGAACCAATTGCTAATCATCTTACTTAACTGAAGTTTAAATTAACCAATTGCTAATCATCTTATTTAATCAAAGATTTATTATAATTCTTATAACAATTAGAGAGATCAATGTTTACCCCAAAATCATCCAGATGGGAACCATAGAACCAGAATGCAAGGCCAGCTCTATCAGCATTTCAGCATTTTAGAAACACTAAAAGCTCTTCCAGCATTTAAGCCGTTTGGTGGGGTGGTTGACCGTGGGCTCTACAGACCAGTGCCTGGTTTTGAACCATAGCTTTTTCCATGCCTTGCTTAGTGACCTGGGGCAAATGTTGTAACCTCTAATAATAGTAATAGGTTTCAGATGACTGGAAGAGAAATTGGAGAGGAGAGGCATGGATACAGAGTGCAGACAGGAAGAATGCATGTCCAAGGGATGCTAGCTGGAACAGAGACTAGATCCTTCAGGCCCGTGGGAACTAAACCATGGGATGAGGGAGAAAACAGATTGTGGGAGATCTTAAATGGAAAAGCATGAGATTCTCATTTCATTCAGTTAACAACTGGGAAGCACTAGAAGTGGAAGAGATTGAACTAAAATATTCTATATTGCTTTTTTGTGATTAAGCTGGAACAAAAATACTATCCTCAAACTTTCTGGATCTGTATCTTAAGGAGTTTATTTTTAATTCTCTAACATAATACAAGGCAAATATGGATGTGTTTATTGCATGTTTCTGTGAAGCATTGATTGAGGGCGGGTGTTAAAATAACTAGTGAATAAAGTAGTTTTCAAAAACAAGGAAATATACAAAAGCTTTTCTTCATGCACCGTGTCTGCCTTCAGTTCAGTTCAGTTGCTCAGTCGTGTTCAACCCTTTGCGACCCATGGACTGCAGCACGCCATGCTTCGCTGTTCATCACCAACTCCTGGAGCTTGCTTGAACTCATGTCCATCGAATCGGCGATGCCATCCAACCATCTCATCCTCTGTTTTCACTTCTCCTCCTGCCTTCAATCTTCCCCAGGATCAAGGTCTTTTCCAATGAGTCAGCTGTTTGCATCAAGTGGCCAAAGTATTGGAGTCTTAACTTCAGCATCAGTCCTTCCAATGAATATTCAGGACTGATCTCCTTTAGGATGGACTGGTTGGATCTCCTTGCAGTCCAAGGGACTCTCAAGAGTCTTCTCCAACACCACTGTTCAAAAGCATCAATTCTTTGGCTCTCAGCTTTCTTTATAGCCCAACTCCCACATCCATACATGACTATTGGAAAAACCATAGCTTTGACTAGATGGACTTTGCTGGCAAGGTAATGTCTCAGCTTTTTAATATGCTGTCTATGCTGGTCTTAGTTTTTCTTCCAAGGAGCAAGTCTTTTCATTTCATGGCTGCAGTCACCATCTGCAGTGATTTTGGAGCCCCCCAAAATAAAGTCTCTCACTGTTTCCCTTATTTCCCCATGCATTTGCCATGAAATGATGGGACAAATGCCATGATCTTAGTTTTCCGAATGTTGAGTTTTAAGGCAACTTTTTCACTCTCCTTAACTCCCAGCAAATGAGATGGATGGAAAGTATCAAAAGATGTAAATTAATAGTATAATCTTACCGAATTACTTGTTCTTCTAAACTATTTGTTATTTTTTAAACTATCTAATTTGAATGATAGTAGACATAAGAAGACAGTTTTGGCAGGCAGCTCAGTATTCCAAGAAATATAGTTTCCATGCTATCCTATATATAGTAATTAAATAAACACATTTTTACCTCTCTCATGAGACTGGCCTTTGAGAAGTAACTCAATGTATTTAGGCTGTGAGAAAACAAATTGTCTATATTCTCATGGTTTTCACATCATTCATCCTTCAGATGTCTTTTTTTAGCTGTTAAAAAAAAATGCCAGTTGTCTCTCTAAATTCTATACATAACTTAATGTATGGGATTAAAATACTAAATTCCACCAAAGATTTGAAAAAAATGAAGAATACTATGATCTGGCCTTATATTATTTTTAATTTAATTTTTATTTTATATTGGTGTATTTACAGTGTTGTGATTTACAAAATTGGTGATTTACAATGTTGTGTTAATTTCAGGATTACAAGAAAGTGGTTCAGTTATATATATATATACATATGTTCATTTTTTTCAGATTCTTTTCCCATATAGATTATTATAGAACAGTGAATAGAGTTCCTTGTGCTATAGAGTAAGTCCTTGTTGATTATCTGATCTGGTCTTGTAAATGAGCAAAGCATTAGATACTGTTTAAAAACATCATTTCTGAAAAATAATCTGTCTCACTTTCTTCTAAATGGCTTAAGGTGTTTCAATTGTTTAATCTTATATCACTTTAGTAAAAGTCTGATTAAAACTTCTCAACACCATGAGTTGAGGAAAATGTTATTTATTTTATAAATGGACAATGTAAGACCTGAAGACATTTTATGATTTTTCACTCCTAGGGAGCAATAGAATCACAAGAATCTCAACTCTTCTCCTTTTAGCTTTATCATCTTTCTTCTGAAATCTCACTAAAAAAATTTTTTTTAGGATTAAAAAACTCTAATGAAAAACAAGAAATTGTTTCTCACAAAGGTTTATATTTGTTTTTATATGCTGGCAGAGAGCAGGTGTTGTATGATTCAATAAGTTTAGAAAAAGTTGCTTGTTAGCCAAACAAAGCTTTTAATATATTTTTGTACATTTTGGAATCTAATCAGTGAGGAACTGGTGGTAGAATTTTTAGCTTACTTTACCATAGAAGCCCCTTTCACAGGCCTCCCAGCAGGACAAGCGTTCCAGAGAACGCACTTTGTTAGGTACTGAGGTGGTGCCATACAGGGAGCCTCCATTTTCTCAGGCATACAAAGGGGGCCCAACTTGAGGACATGAGGAGAACTGGCTTCTTGAATTGATATTCTATTTTAACAGAAGCTGTGGTAACCCAAGAAACAACTGCCTGTCAGTCAGTGGAAAATAAGTACCATGCTCACTGTTTACCTCAGGCCTCTTTCCCGTCTCCTCACTTGACTGTTTTCTGAATGGCTTCAGAAACTCCCACAATCTGCAGAGTCAGTGCTTGTAAAAAGGACATGGCAGTTAGTGCAGTTAATCAGGGGAAGGATCGTCCAGGCCTGGTCCCAGGGCCTGTCTCCTTGGTAATTCTGTGGGCCTGTCAGCTGAGCAGAGGCCACTGAACTCCCCGGCTAAGTACTCTGTCAGCATTTTAACTGGGATTTCGTTTCAGAAAAAAAGAGGCATATTACAAACTGTGTCTTAAAAAGGAAGTAAAACTTTAATGTTTCAGGTACTTAGGAGTGAAAAAGGCAATGAGGTATAGAATCTTCCACATTGCTACATTTTGCTAGCAATACTGCTTCACCAATTTGGCTTTAATTTCCCCAATATTAAAATGAAATAATATACCATTTACTTGCTTCATCTCATGCTGTGAGGATTTAATGAGGTAATAATATCTGTTAAAATTTAAGTTTCAGCGCCTCACAAGTTTAAGTCTTCTGGCAAGTCACGGATCTTCTCTGGGCCTATTTCCTATGAAATGGTAATAATCATGCTTTCCCAAGCTACATTTTAAAGTGGTAGTGAGGTGCTAATAAAGATAAATGTTTTTTAAAAACTGTATTATTGTACATCTTTGAGAAATGTTTTAAAACCAAAATAGCTTTTTAAAAAGCAAAAGAAAATTCTTTACAGAATATATGGGAATAATTCATATCATTTTAGCTGATCTTTTGTAGTGTTTAGGTCTGTATCACTTTCAAATGGGAAATAACATTTTTAAGACATATGTTAAGAGGCACTTTGAGGTATTGTGTGAGCCTCCATCAATTATTAAAATATATTTGTATGTATATAGATAGATATGATTGTTTCTCTAAGCTCTCATGTCTTGATTACTTTTATTTTCTCCTTGTTGAAAACATTCATCAAAAGATATTCTAACAGTAAGGGAAAAGATCACAGTGCCTTCATAACTGGGTCACTGTGTTCCAGAGGTTGTGGAACCTAAAAAAATCACATAACATGTTTCTCTTATTCGTGCTGAAACGTTCTTGGCTGTCCTTGCCACATGCACCATCCTGGCCTCTCCATTCCTGCAATGGTTAGTGTTCGTTTTGGGTGACACTCCTCCCCTTCCTTCCCACACTTTGCTGGCGGTATGTCTCAAACTTGATTGACCTCAAGCCCTCTGTTGTTCTTACTTTGTCTTGAGATGTCGCTTGCATTCCACTTCTAGCTCTGGTACAGGTTTGATCCTGACAATATCCCCGCATTAACCACTGAATCAAAGACTCTGAACAGACTTCATGGTGGAGGATGGTGGCGGATGGGGCAGGGGTGATCTCCCAGGTCGTGGAAATCAAGTGAAGAGAGGTGTATTCAATTCGTACAGCTGATGAAACAAGTTAACCACAGACTTAGCCTCTAATAACAACATACATTTAGTCTCTCACAATTCTGGAAGTAAGAAGTGTGTAATAGGTCTCATCGAGCTGAAATCCAGGTGCTGACAGAACTGCATTCCTTCTGAAGATTCTGAGGGAGCCTTTCCCAGTTCCTAAAGGCTGCCCACATTCCTTGGATCCTGATTGTGTCACATTTACGCTTCTGTCAACAGCTCTCCTTCTCCGACTCACCGACCTCCCTCTTCCCCTTGTAAAGACACGTGTGATTACATTGGTTTCACCCAGAAAATCCAGGATAATCCCTCCATTTGAAAATTCTCGACATAAATCACCTTAACCAAGTCCCTTTTGCCAAGTCAGGTAACAAAATCATGGGTTCTAGGAAAGAGAATGAGGGTGTCTTGTGGGAGGGGCCACATTACTTTGCCCACCACCACAAAGAAAGAGCTAAAAGTTGGGAAAGAGAAGTCAGGGCCTCAGGATGAAACCAACCACAGAAAAGATGGCAGAGCTGACACCATCTGAATGAGGCTTTCCCCCTGGGGGTCTAGTGGCTGCTCTCCAGTCCTGCCTCACCTTGTACCCTGTGATCTCATCCTCCTTTCTCCACTGAACAGAAATGGTTCTGAAGTTCATCTCAAGGATAATGAGCTAATCTAGGCGAATGTTCTCTTCAGGCCGGGTTGTATTATCACCAAGACATCTACAGAAAAGGATGCCCCACTTTATTGACCTCACCACTTAGTGAGTTAACTGTTGAGAATTTGTGGCCAGAAAGAAAGGAATAGAGACCCCACTGGGAAGATGCTTTGCTGAGAGATCCTCTCCAGTCACTGCAGGCAATGAGTTGCTTTAATTGGCTTCCTCTCATGTAGGTCTGGCTCAAAATTCTTCCCACTGAACAGAAAGATACACCTAGGCTTTTTTTTTTTTTTTTTGGACTATGGTTTACTTGTATATTCATGATGAAATTGTTCTCCTTGATGTAGATTAGTGATTTAAAGGTCACCAACATTTTAGCCAGACCACTTGAATCAGAGCATAAAAAATGAGCTTGTTCTTATCAATTTCTCAGATATATTAAATGATCCAGGTACGTAAATGTGTTAGACAAATTATGTGTGATCTCGTGTAGAATCTAAGAAAAAAAAATCAGCGATACAGAGAACAGATTGGTTGGTTGGTGGTTGCTAGAGAGTGGCCTGGGGAGTTGGTGAAATGGGTGAGGGGCTCTAAAGACACAGACTTCCAGTTATAAAATAAATAAGTCATTGGGATGCAATAATATACAGCATGGTGACCATTCTCATTTCACATGCTAGTAAAGTAATGCTCAAAATCCTTCAAGCTAGGCTTCTCAGTACATGAACTGAGAACTTCCAGATGTAAAAGATGGATTTAGAAGAGGCAGAAGAATCAGAGATCAAATTGGCAAAATCCACTTAATCATAGAAAAAGCAAGAGAATACCAGAAAAACATCTACTTCTTCTTCACTGACTATGCTAAAGTCTTTGACTGTGTAGATCACAGCAAACTGTGGAAATTCTTAAAGAGATGGGAATACCAGATCACCTTACCTGCCGCCTGAGAAGCCTGTAGGCAGGTTGGAAAGCAACAGTTAGAACAGGACATGGAACAACAGACTGGTTCAAATTGGGAAAAGAGTATGTCAAGGCTGTCTACTGTCACCCTGATTATTTAACTTATACACAGAATATGCAATGCAAAATGCCAGGCTGGATGAAGCACAAGCTGGAATCAAGATTGCCAGGAGAAACATCAATAACCTCATACATAGAGATGACACCACCCTTATGGCATAAAGCAAAGAAGAACCAAAGAGCCTCTTGATGAAGGTGAAAGAAGAGAGTAAAAAGCTGGCTTAAAACTCAACATTCAAAAGCTAAGATCATGGCATCTGATTCCATCACTTCATGGCAAATAGATGGGGGAAAAATAGAAACAATGAGAGACTTTATTTTGGGGGGTTTCAAAATCACTGAGGACAGTGACTGCAGCCATGAAATGAAAAGACATCCAGTTCCTTGGAAGAAAAGCTATGAAAAACCTAGACAGCATATTAAAAAGCAGAAACATCACTTTGCCTACAAAGGTCCATACAGTCAAAGCTATGGTTTTTCTAGTCATGTACAGATGTGAGAGCTGGACAATAAAAAAGTCTGAGCACAGAAGCAGTTGATCCTTTCAAACTGTGGTGCTGAAGAAGACTGTTGAGAGTCCCTTGGGCAGCAAGGAGATCAAATCAGTCACTCCTAAAGAAAATGAAAGTTGCTCAGTCATGTCCAACTCTTTGCGACCCCATGGACTTCCCCAGGCCAAAATACTGGAATGGGTAGTCTTTCCCTTCTCCAGGGGATCGTCCCAACCCAGGGATCTAGCCCAGGTCTCCCGCATTGCAGGCAGATTCTAATATTGGATGTCTATTTGAAAGTTGCTAAGAAAATAAATCTTAAAAGTTCTCATCACAAGGGGAAAAAAATGGGGGAAAATTAAAAAGAAATGTATTTATACTACTATACTAGCTTAACATCTAGGTTCTATCACGTGGCCTCTGTCCATGTTGCCACCTCTGATGCAATGCCTGTTATACTTTTTTTTTTTTTCAATTCACAGGAATCACTGTCTCAGGGAAAATTTTTGTTAAGTTTCCTGTTCTGGGAGCTTGGATTAACTCTGATGCGTATTTGTATCCTGTACACACCACATTACTATTGGGTTGGGCCAAAAAGTTCTATATTATGTAAAATCCCAATGTTTGGCCGACCCAATATCTGCATGTAAACCTTTCTTTCATTAGCCTGTGGAGTTCCAAAAGCAGGTCATGAACTTCAGTCATCCTGGGATCCTCACAGGTGTTTCATAATGGTTTGATGAACAGATAGAGGAGGCATCCCACAGATAAGGGGCTGTAGCAGTAGAAATGGAGAAGGCAATGGCAACCCACTCCAGTACTCTTGCCTGGAGAATCCCATGGATGAAGGAGCCTAGTAGGCTGCAGTCCAGGGGGTTGCTAAGAGGCAGATATGACTGAGCGACTTCACTTTCACTTTTCACTTTCATGCACTAGAGAAGGAAATGGCAACCCACTCCAGTGTTCTTGCCTGGAGAATCCCAGGGATGGGGGAGCCTGGTGGGCTGCTATTATGGGGGCTTAATAATTGACTGATGACCTAGTTCTGGCTCAGTATGATCCAAGAGGCAAAGCCTAAGTCAAAAATTATACAAGGACAGTCCAGTGGTGAAGATTCTGTGTCTCCACTGTCAAGGGCATGGGTTTGCTCCCCAGACAAGGAACTGAGACACCACGTGCCTGTGTATGGCATGGACAAAAACTATTAAAAAATTTTATAAATAGAAAATCACATAATTCTAAGGCCATTTAATCAGAATGACGTTTAGATAGAGAGTCAATATGTATTGGCTTTCTACAGTGAGGAGACTCTTGTGGTAGCTGGTGAGCATCAATAATAAAGGAATAAAAGAGATAAAATATGCCTTTAAACTTTGCATTGTTACAGAGGAAACAGGAAAAATTAACACAGCAAAAATGATGCAACAATATATACTAAGTTATTCTGACCTTAAGGATATGGAGAAATTGCCCAATTGACCTTCTGAAGTCTAGTTCAGGCCATGGCAAACAGGGTCATAGAAAGCAGAGATACCATAGTTTCCTTCCCCAAATCCATTCAAATTTCCCTCATTGGGGAACACTCATGAAGTACAGCTCATGCAGTTATTCCAGAGATGAACTCATTTTCCGCTTTATTAAAGGGTGGTTCAATGAGAAAGCAAAGCTTAGGAGTTTTGTACAATGTATGTGATAAGGCAGCATACAACTCCTGTTACAGTTAATGGTTGTCTTAGAACTATGGAAAAGTCAGCCTAAAGATGAAGCCAACACAAATGAGGCGGATCACGAAAATCACCAAGAAATGGGAGAATTCCATTTAAACTGTACCTGAAGCCTTTGGTATCTAAGTACTTCTTAATAGACTCCACTTATCTTTCAGCCAGTTCAAGTTGATACCAAAGGTATCCTGGATAGATACAAAGGTATCCTGAGAGGTACAAGAAGGTGTATCCATGTCCCATCTTCATCTGTCCTTCTAGTTAACTTATTATACAAGATTGTGTAGGGAACATTTTGAAGACCCCATACCACTGAAAATATTAAAACCATAAATGCCTCTAAGAAGAAACACAACGTATGGAAGAGACAGTAATATGGACATAGAACATAAGATATGAATACTGCTAAAATGCAAAAAGATGAAAATAACCAAATTCAGATAAAACCTTAAGGTGAAAAACCACTCCTCTACAAGAATAGTCTGAGCATTGAGAGTGATCCCTGTCTGGTGATTGCTGAAGAACTCAAAATGCAATCGTATCCGCCCTGGAGAGGACAGGAGTAATTAAGGATTAAGGAAGGCTGAATTGTTTTCTGTATTACTCAATCAGTGATCATCCCTGACAGGATAAATGTAGCATTTTTACTAAAGAATTACTTTTCATTGAAAGCAAATATGATTCACTAGCATAAATCTAAAAAAAGAAACAACAGGTGGTGAATACAACTCAAGACATTAAATTTCCATGAGTCACTGAAGCCAGATGGCATGCATTTGAGAATTCTGAAGAAATTTAAGATCAAAGCTTTTTAAACACTAACAATATGGGCAATTTATCATATAAAACAACTATCAGAGTTAGAGAGATTGCCAAATGTATTATATGACACTATTAGGAGAAGCACAGATTGTTCAGTCAATTCAATTAAATGCAATGAAACCTAAAAATGCATTGGTCACCATCAAGTGCCAAGCACTGTTCTAGGCACTGGACACTCACAGGTATTCATGAGAAGGTCATGCTGTTCATAATCTCACAATGGAGAAAACTATTGCGGTGTCAGTAGTAGCCAAATATGTCAAACATACTTAATGATTTTGTAAAGAGAACAATCTTTAAAGAATTCTCTGATTTTTTTTTTTTTTTTTACATTTGAAGGTGTACTGGTGAGGGCTCAGATATAGATGGTAAAGGATCTGCCTGCAATGCAGGGGAGAGACCTGGGTTCAATCCCTGGGTTGGGAAGATCCCCTGAAGAAGGGAATGGCAACCTACTTCCATATTCTTGCCTGGAAAATTCCATAGACAGAGGAGCCTGGTGGGCGACAGTCCCTGGGATCGCAAAGGGTTAGACCCAACTGAGTGACTAACACTTTTTACTTTCAGATATAGGTAACTAAAAGCATTCTAGTTAGGCTAAGAAAATAAGATTCTGGTGCTTTGACAATTGTGGGGAGGGAAGTCCTTGTGGTCCAGTGGTTAGAACTCTGCACTTTCACTGCCAAGGGCCCAGTTTTGATCCCTGGTCAGGGAACTAAGACCCCCGCAAACTGTGACATGGCCAAAAAACAAAAGAGAACTGTGGGAAAACTAGAGGAAAAGGCCCTACACTAAGCTCCCAGGAAAAATACTCTGGAACTATGTGCATGGGAGACACTGCCTCTCTCTTAATCAGGAGATTGGAGAAGCAGGAGGCTGCTAGCTCCAGAGCTATCATGCCCCCTCTTCCATAACCTCTGCCAGCAAGATGAGTGTTCTCCACATTTCCTTTCAACACTGTCAGGCTGAAGATTGGACATTGGAAACTACTACAGCTGCCACAGAAGAAACAAACGCCCAAGGTCAGACTTACCAGTGGCAACGGCTGAAGTAACAGGAGTGTGGTATTTGCTGCAGGATGTCCACCTCCACCTTCTAAAGCTCAGAAGTGGATATGTGATGGGGAGCCACAGTGAGGGCTGGGACATGTAGATCTGGAGTAGTATTGCATTGTATTAATAGCAGACTGATATAAAACAGCAGGTCACATGGAAACTGGGTGAAACGGAGGCTGAGTGAGCTAACCCCTGGTCTCTGCCACAGACTGTATCATCTCTCTCGCTGTTTACAATCCAGGATTTCCCAACCCACTCCTACCCACGAATCCACCCCAAAGCAACTTCTGTTCTTGTCTATCTTGCCTGATATCTTCACTATCCGCGGAACTGATTGAACAAGACAAAAGCTTTGGAGTCAGCATCAGCTACTCCCTCCCTCACTGGACTATCAGTCAAATTGTCAACATATCAGGTTACTTCTGTCTCAGATGCCACAGCCTTAGTGCTGGTCCTCTTCAACTTTTAAATGGATTCTTATTAAGATTCCTTACTGGAAATCTGTGGGGCTTCCCTGGTGGCTCAGATGGTGAAGAATCTGCTTGCAATGGAGGAGGCCTGGGTTCAATCACTGCATCAGGAAGATCCCCTGGAGAAGGGAATGGCAACCCACTCCAGTATTCTTACCTGGAGAATCCCATGGATGGAGGAACCTGGTAGGCTACAGTCTATGGGGTCTTAAAGCATCCAACACAACTGCGCAACTAACACACACACACACACACACACACATACTAGCAGACTAAAAATCTAGCAGACTTCCCTCTCGAAGAAATTTTCCATGTCTCCTGACCTCCAGAATTATCTTTCTGAAAATCAAATTTCATCATGTTAACCCCACGAAGAAAACCCTTCAAAGGCTCCCAATTATCTGCACAGTAATGTCTAAGCTTCTTGGCAGAGCAATCAAAATCATTCCGGATTAGATACAAGCCTAACTCTTCGTATCTCTCTATCCAATGCTATATCCCTTTTATCTCTGCCTAGTAATTTTGTACTTCTCACCACTCCTCAAATACACTAGAGGCAGCTTTAATTTTTCCCCTACATATGCTGGGTTTTTTCCCTATTCTGGACGTACTTTCCAACAGTTAATAAACTCCTATTCGTTCTTCAAAACCCAGTGTAAATGTTACTTTCACAAAACTTTCCCAAGCAGAGTGGATCTTTCACTCCTCTTCACTGCTACCCCATGTTTCTCACCCTGCTACTCAAATATGTTTCATGATAGATAGATTTTTCTCACATTGCCTGTCCTCCACTAAACTCAGAGTGCCTTTAAGGCAAGAGCAGTCTCACTTAGACTCACATTCTTCCCCATCCCAACTCTACCACAGAGGCTGGCATATCAAAAGATTCAATAAATATTTGTTGAGTGACAAGAGAAATATTGTTGTTGTTCAGCCACTAAGTCGTGTCTGGCTCCATGGGGTCGTGGTGTGTGACCCCATGGACTGTAGCACACCAGGCTTCCTTGTCCTCTACTGTCTCCTGGAGTTTGCTCAAGTTAATGTCCATTGAGTCAGTGCTGATGCCCATTTCCTTCTTAAAGAAAATGTAAAATGTTTATTTAAAAAAGATTTTTTAAAAGAACATTCAAAGGCTTAAAAATATATCAACCTATAGTGATAAAATAATGTTCCTCCTCTCTTACCTGACTCCAAGAGGAAAATGAAAAGAAGTTAAGGGAATAGGTATAATGTTCTTTTTAAGATCTGCTCAGTGTCTAAAAGATATAAACTTGGCAGCCTGACACAAGAGTCAGGATGAATGCACAGTAGTCTCTTGCAGGCAGAATTCACTTTCCAACAAGAGTGAGCCAACAATTCACAAAAGCTTATGTACAGCTTTCCTTGAACTCTGTATATGTTTAGACTATAGTTGCTGGATGTCTTTAGGGAAAATTATTGATTTTCATGCAAAACCCAAAAGAAAGAAAATCTGCTCAAATCCAGGGGGAACTTGTTACAGGCTCCTCTTATAATAATTGAAATAATTATAAGAAAATTATAACCTATAAATGAGACAAGGAGGGCAATGGACCTACATTTGCTCCTCATGGGAAATACAACAATGCAGCTTGATTGAATGTTATTCTTAAAGATATTAGTGTTAAAGCATAGTTTACCAAAGTATATGCTAGGGAACACTAGGGAGGGTTTGTAGTTAAGACACCGGAAAATGAGATTAAGGTATTGTCTTTTTAGAACATCACAAAGATGATAGGCATAGGAGGCTTCTGGGAAGTCTTCTTGAAGTTGTTTTACAGGTACTATTTCTCAAATATATTCAGCTGCTCTCGTTTTCATTTAAACATCCAGCAAAACTGGTGCTCAATGCTGATGTAGAGAAGGCAGAAATCAGGAAAGTTACAGATGGTATCTCATGATAGGAATTCAATGATTAGGCTAGAGTAGCTCTTTGATTCTAAAAAAAGGAAGGAACCCTACAAACTCTAGTGCCTTTAGATCATCCCTTCCCAGTAGTAGCTCCCAAGCAGATATGGCCATATCCTAGTCCCTGGGGTCTGAGAATATTACCTAATATGGCAAAAGAATGAATATTGCTTTGTATGGCAAAAGAGGCAATGAAGAATCATGGACAAGATGCTTATCCTGAATTGTAAGTATAACCACATATATCTTTATAAGATTGATACAGAGGTGAGATGTTATAAAGACAGAAGCAGAGATGGGAGTACCAAGGTAGGCACTGGAAGCTGGAAGAAGAATGGATTTTTCCCCAGAGCCCTTGCAGGGTCTGTGCCCTGAAAACACTTTGAATTCACACTTCTGGACTCCAGGGTGTGAAAGAATAAATTTCTGTTGTTTTAAGCCACCAAGTTTGCAGTAATTTGTTACAACAGCCACCAGAAACTAATACACCCAGTTGAGTTACTCTCTGACTGAGGCACTAAACGATGTCCTGCCAACCTCCACAATGTTCCTGAAGGTAAGGAATCAGCTGGCCACTTCTGCCTCTGGCATCCCAATTTTGTTTCATAACCTGCCAGCTTCCTTGTTGAACCTGTTTATATATAATCATCCATATAATTGGTTGAGGTGATGAGATTCATAAATTTACTACCCACTGTGAACAGCATCTTGGTATATGGAGTTTTTTTATGGCACAGTGCATTTTCATGATGAATCCATTTGTCCCCCTTTCCAACTTCTGCTTAATGCTTCTATCATTAGCTTAAATATATGTGGGAGACAATTGAACTCCACTAAAGAGGACAAGGGTCAAAATACCGAGACCATATTCATGAGACATATAAAAGGCATCTCCTTCTGAAGTTGATGGCGTCCGTGGAAAGTGCCCTGTTCAGAGCGCTGAGGTTCCTGCTGGAGGCCATAGTAGAATAGGATCTTGAGGTAAATATTCATCTTTGGAGCATTTCAAGAGGAGGACCCAGAGACAAATCATACAGAAACACAGAAATTAAAGTCGGCACAGGGATGTCCCTCTTCCAGATAATAAGACAAAATTTTTGAGGGGCCTTTAAGAGGAAAATGACCATGTCGTTGGATCAACATGGCATAGTTCTGATGAGATTGGCAGAAAGGTCTTAAGGATAACACCACTGCTTCTGGCTTCTTTAACATTGGCATTCCATCTGCCACCAGAAGAGTCCAATTCATAAAAAGAAAATATTAATTTACTATAAAGAAGTGGACTTTGCAATGCATGCTTAAATACTAAACATGTTTTTCATTAACAAGAAGAGATAATACTTCTATCACAGATGTAACATAATATTTTACATATTATATTATGAGTTCAGTTCAGTCACTACGTTGTGTTGGACTCTTTGTGACCCCAAGAACTGTAGCACGCCAGACCTCCCTGTCCATCACCAACTCCTGGAGCCTACCCAAACTCATGTCCATTGATTCATTGATGCCATCCAGCCATCTCATCCTCTTTCATCTCCTTCTCCTCCTGCCCTCAATCTTTCCTAGCATCAGGGTCTTTTCAAATGAGTCCGCTCTCTGCATCAGGTGGCCAAAGTATTGGAGTTTCAGCTTCAATATCAGTCCTTCCAATGAACACCCAGGACTGGTCTCCTTTAGGATGGACTGGTTGGATCTCCTTGCAGTCCAAGGGACTCTCGAGAGTCTTCTCCAACACCACAGTTCAAAAGCATCAATTCTTCAGCACTCAGCTTTCTTCACAGTCCAACTCTCATATCCATACATGACCACTGGAAAAACCATAGCCTTGACTAGACAGACCTTTGTTGGCAAAGTAATGTCTCTGCTTTTCAATATGCTCTCTAGGTTGGTCATAACTTTCTTTCCAAGGAGTAAGTGTCTTTTAATTTCATTGCTGCAATAATCATCTGCAATGATTTTGGAGCCCCAAAAAATAAAGTCTGACACTGTTTCCCCACCTATTTGCCATGGAGTCATGGGACGGGATGCCATAATCTTAGTTTTCTGAATGTTGAGCTTGAAGCCAACTTTTTCACTATCCTCTTTCACTTTCACCAAGAGGCTCTTTAGTTCTTCACTTTCTGCCATAAGGGTGGTGTCATCTGCAAATCTGAGGTCATTGATATTTCTCGCAGCAATCTTGATTCCAGCTTGTGTTTCATGCAGCCTAGCGTTTCTCATGATGTACTCTGCATAGAAGTTAAATAAGCAGGGTGACAATATACAGCCTTGACGTACTCCTTTCCCTATTTGGAACCAGTCTGTTGTTCCATGACCAGTTCTAACTGTTGCTTCCTGACCTGCATACAGGTTTCTCAAGAGGCAGGTCAGGTAGTCTGCTATTCCCATCTCTTTCAGAATTTTCCACAGTTGATTGTGATCCACACAGTCAAAGGCTTTGGCCTAGTCAATAAAGCAGAAATATATGTTTTTCTGGAAAATTATAGGCATATAAATATTATAAACAAAACTTATGAAAGTTTGGCTACTTAGCATTAGTTAAACATTACTTAAGATTCTAGGACATTCATTCTCAAGCTTTAGGCAGTAAGTCAGAAGTGAAGGGTTTCCTACCCCCAGGTTTTCCTGAGCCTGTAGGTGAAAGGAAAGTACAGGTTATGGGAAGAGTGCCATGTGCTGAGAAATGTTTTAGAGTGTGTGTGTGTGTTGAATTCTAACAGTGTGGTAGTCAGCCTCCTCTCCTTTTCCCCTTTTATACATGCTACAATTTGCATTGGGAGTAGAACAGGAGACAGAAGAATATATATATATATATATATATATATATATATAGGATCTTTCCAACCCAGGGATCAAACCCATGTCTCTTGTGTCTCCAGCACTAGCAGGCAGATTCTTTACCACTAGCACCACCTGGGAAGCCCATATGTGTGTGTATATACACACACATGCACACACACACACATAAAGGAGAGATTCAAACACCTGTTACCAATGTAATTGTCTTGAAAACATTTGTATTACACACTCAAATGACATGTCATGAATCTTTATGCTCTTGAAAGAGATTTATAGACTTTAAAGTAATAAAAATAATTGTTAACATTTAATGAGAACTTTCCGGGTGCCAGCACTGTTTCACATGCTTTATGCCTGTAATGTGTGTAACTCTCACATGAACTCCACGAGACAGACACCATGTTTCTCAGTCTTTTATAGGTGAAGAAACGGAGGCCAGAATAGTGACCACATTTCCAAAGTCACACAAGTTCAAGCATACCTATATTCAAACAGACTATACTGCATTTTTAAACATTTGCTTTCCATATTTTCATTTGTTGAATTTTAAGCCTTTGTATATGATTTCATCATTGATGAAGTTCTACACAGCTATTTTATTTTTCTGTATTATTTGAAGCCAATACTAACTAGACATATGAACTTGGATTTAGATGTCAAGTCTCTCTTTTCCGATCTACTGAGTTTGGATTACTAAATAGAACTGTTTTGAAACTCTAAAGTCAAAGAGGATAATTGTTACATTTTCTACATTGAGCCTTCCAGGAAGTTGAAAACCAAAAAAAAAAAAAAAAACCATCATCCCCAGCAAGATGGATCATCCCAAGCAAGATACATTCTAGGATACTACAATTCCATCTTTTCTAGGTCTTTTTAGTAATCTCCTACAGAATGCAGAGCACACTGAGCACTCTCTTCTCACAATTACAACATCATGGGGCCCAAACTGTATGGCCATAAATAGCTTTAAGACAACCCATCTCTTTCATTGGTAATAAAGGATAGTACTTCCATTATAGGTGTAAAAACATACCCACATGAAGCTTCACTTCACAAAATTCCTGATCTGACTCCTGAAATTTTTCTTGATTTTTCTCTTTTAAACGGAAATCACCTTCTACTTGAAGTCTTTTTTTTTTTTCAATAGTTGTGTGGAGGGGGGATCTTATTTTAATGGTGGTAAAAACAGGGCTCCTTATCAAGGTAAAACTGATGTGTTAATTATATACCTCCCCTCCCCTTTACTCTACTTCTATTTCTTACTCTGTTTCTCTTTCATCTTCTCTAGGCTAATTCCCTTCTTAAAGCCACTGTTGGGCTTCTCTCTCTTCACTCCTTGTCACAGCTTTAGTACAGGTTCCATAAGCATCACACCTTCTGATGGCTGCCACTTAACTTCTTTTAGAATAGGGGTGACTCTGCATCTTCAGGACCCTCACTTCCCAGAATAAGGGTACTCACTGGTTTAGGAAAGTGCCAGGTCCACACAAAGAGAAAACAGCAAGGAATCCAAGGCTTCCAAAAGACAGATGGATCCCTTTCTGCCTGGAGGAGCATATGTGTGGGAATACAAACAATGGAGATGATAATGACCCTGTCATTAAAACCTCTGGGATTTAATCAGGAGGGAAATCGGGGACAAAGCAAACCAAATGTTAGAGGACAAAGTCCAACCTTCTCTGAATCTGTGTACAAATCCTTTGGGACCTGAGCCTCCCAACCTCTGAAACTTCCTCTCCAACTAATCCTGACCTGGGTGACTGCATTCTCAAGTGTGTCAAGATCCTTCTTGCTTCTCTACATTGATATCTATATCTCCTTTCACCTGGAGGGCCAGCCCGATCTCGTCAGCCTGGCAAGCTCCTTCTCCCCCAGTTCAGATTTAACTCTATCACTTCTTCAGGTGAGTTTTCCTTATTTACTTAAGGTAGTTCTGCACATTTTATCATTTATCTCTTTGCTCCAAATGCATACAAAGAGGAAGGCAGGAAATATGGTCTGACTGTCTCTAGCACTTACCTGTAGAGTCTGATTCCTACTAGGTACTTAATAAGGAGTAGGTGCTTGAGTGGCCAGAAGCATAAAAAAGTAATTAAGCACTTCTGTTCTGCTAGACAGATCTGAGTTCACATCCAGCCCTGGTACTTACTACGCAGGTGATCTTATTAAATTTCTGTAAGCTTCAGGGTTTTTATATATATATATATATATATATAATATCTATCTTAGAGGCATACTGCTATGATAAAAAGTGGTATATGAGAGATGCAGTTAGACTATGAAAACAGTAATATTGTCATTATTACTAAGAATAGCTTAAATATAATAGAGTTCAATTTCATATGTCCAAGCTGAGGATATAATGAATAGAAGAGGAATAGGTCAGATGTTGGTAAACTCCAGGAAAGTTCTGGAGGAAGGAACTTTCAAAATTTAAAGGTGTAATGAAAATAGAAGGCATAGACTGCAGAACAAAAATTCAGTAAGTCCCCTACATAGAACCTTCAAGTTAGTTGTGAACTTCCCAAGGTGTGAAGTGTGTCCACATGTCCAGTAACGTATTAGTGCATGTCTTGTGTACATTGTCGTGTGAGTGTGTCCTTTACAAGTGGTCACGCTTTTGTGTACTTTACTGTAGAGTGCTCTACAGTGTACAGTGGTGCTGCATCTTTATTTCAAGCCCAGAATGTCTGGAAGCAAGAGCATCCATAGAATTGAGTCCAGCCAGGAACCAGAACCTGTGCCGTCCATACGGCTCAAGGGAAACTGCACCTTCCCCATCCGTGTCCTATTGTTGACAATCCTCCCGCTTTACCACCTCCCACCGCCTTCCCTCGTCCAGTCAGTAACACTTCTTGCTTGTTCACTGGCTGCCAGCCCCTGTACACTGTACTGTACAGCCACAGTGCACTGTGCTACTGTACTTTTCAAGGTACTGTACTGTAAGATCAAACATGTTTATTTTTTGTGTTTCTTCTTTATGAATTATTTGTGTGAAAAGAATTATAAACCTATTACAGTATAGCACTATATAGTTGCTTGTGTTAGTTGGGTACCTAGGTTAACTTTGTTGGACTTACACATAAACTGAACTTAGGAACACACTCTCTGAATGAAACATATTCGCATGTAGGGAACTTACTGTACTGAAGGAAGAAACAATGATACCTGGAGCAGATAAATAGCATTGAATTATACTGCAGGAGATGACAAAATAATGATGCTGAGACTTAATGGCAGGAGATGGGACATGGATCACAGTGAAAACTCTAGAGTCATGATATAGAGTGAGTATTGGAAATTTTTCTTACAGTTTTGCCTAAGATCTTTTTGAAACAGGAAGAGATTTGAAGGCAGATAGAACAAATAAGAAAGACCCCAGTAATCCAGGAACTCTATGTGGATACCACTAGGCTGTCCCTTACAAATGATAATGAGCTGATGCCAAATGAGTTCACTTTGACAATTTTTTTGGAGTGTTATTAACACTTGCTGACGAAAAGCCATTTATTGACTGAAGTTGAAGAAACCAGAAAAACAGCTTTACTTGAGAAGCCTAGAAGTGAGTTAATGGCCAATCCCAAAGGGGAGGAGAGTCAGCAATTTTCAGGCATTTGCTGATCAAGACTTTTGCATATCTGAGCTCCTGCACATCAAAGAGGACTTCCCGCTGGGTTTGCTTACCCCTTTAACTAAGTCCTTGAATTTAAGGACAGAAGAAGTTCCTGTAAGTGGAGAATTACAAACAGTTAGAAGTTGCATTCAGACCAATATAGCTGTTCTTCCTATTAGAAAATGACACAGCTGGAGTATTATTAATGGAGCAAAAATACTACGCACCTGGAGCCAGTAATCTTCACCCAGTGGTTGCAAAATCAGAAGGCATCAGAATTCATTTGTGAAGTGCCTCTCGTGTCTATCAGGAAAGAGTGGGATCCCAATGTGAAAAGTGCCTTCATCAAGAGGTTTGATTACTAAGATCAGGATGCCCAGATTGGGTCACAAGGGTCACAAGGCCCTGCCAACAAGACTTCGACCAGAGGGTGAAATTAGAAGAAATCCGTTGGAGAGGGTAAAGCAAGAGAAAGATAAATAGGCTTATCTGCCAGGGTTAAAAAATACGGGCCATGAAATCTGGAAAACTTAACTGTGTTTGGAAACAGACTTGTAAATTTAAATTGGGTTAGTAGACATTCCGTTCAGTTCAGTTCAGTCACTCAGTCATGTCCGACTCTTTCTGACCCCGTGGACTGCAGCATGCAAGGCCTCCCTTTCCATCACCAACTCCCAGAGTTACTCAATTTCATGTCTATTGAGTTGGTGATGCCATCCAACCATCCCATCTTCTGTCATCTCCATCTCCTGCCGCTTTCAATCTTTCCCAGCATCACGGTGTTTTCCAATGAGTCAGTTCTTCACATCAAGTGGCCAAAGTATTGGAGTTTCAGCTTCAGCATCAGTCCTTCCGATGAATATTCAGGACTGATTTCTTTTAGGATGGATTGGTTGGATCTCTTTCTTTCTGTCCAAGGAACTCTCAAGAGTCTTCTTCAACACCACACTTCAAAAGCATCAATTCTTTGGTGTTCAGCTTTCTTTATAGTCCAAGTTTCACACCCACACATGACTACTAGAAAAACCATAGTTTTGACTAGACAGACCTTTGTTGGCAAAGTAATGTCTCTGCTTTTTAATATGCTAGGTTGGTCATAACTTTTCTTCCAAGGAGCAAATGTCTTTTAATTTCATGGCTGCAGTCTCCATCTGCAGTGATTTTGGAGCCCCCCCCCCAAAATAAAGTCTGTCAATGTTTCCACTGTTTCCCCATCTATTTGCCATGAAATAATGGGACCAGATGCCATGATCTTAGTTTTCTGAATGTTGAATTTTAAGTCAACTTTTTCACTCTCCTCTTTACTTTCATCACAAGGCTCTTTAGTTCTTCTTCACTTTCTGCCATAAAGATGGTGTCACCTGCATATCTGAGGTTATTGATATTTCTCCCAGCAGTCTTGATTCCAGCTTGTGCTTCATCCAGTCCAGCATTTCTCATGATGTACTCTGCACTTAAGTTAAATAAGCAGGGTGACAATATACAGCCTTGACATACTCCTTTCCCGATTTGGGATCGGTCTATTGTTCCATGTCCAGTTGTAACTGTTGTTTCTTGACCAGCATACAGATTTCTCAAGAGACAGGTCAGGTGGTCTGGTATTCCCATCTCTTGTAGAATTTTCCGCAGTGTGTTGTGATCCACACAGTCAAAGGCTTTGGCTTAGTCAATAAAACAGAAGTAGATGTTTTTCTGGAACTCTCTTGCTTTTTCAATGATCCAATAGATGTTGGCAGTTTTAGTAGACATACTAACTAAAAATTACACATGTTTCTGAGCAGTAGAAGTGTGCTTGTCTCCATCTAAGGGACAACGTGTCAGTTTCATTGTTTGTTGCCTAGAGTTGAGACTTAATGCAGTGGTGCTTGGAAGTGATTATATTCTTTAGAAGCTGGATCTGAAAATAGTGCCAATAGTTTCCTAGCATTGTGTTCTGCATATTTGCAGAAACCAAAATGAGGTGTAAATTACTTCAAAGCACTATCTTTAAATATGTATAAAATGCATTTTAAACAGTTTTTATCTGAAATTTTAACTACTTCTATTTTCCTTTCACAATTATTTAGAGAAAAAAATGAAGTGTTTTAATATTAGGTCTATTTTACTTCATTTCTTATTTTCATTCTGAAAGTTCTAGTACCAACAGATTTGACAGAGCCAATAATCTGGAATCGTTCACTAACAAAATAGCCAAATGGAGGTATACAGTTAAAGATATTAGATATGTACTTTATTTTTCTTATAAAATACACTGGTCAAAGATAACTACTATTATAAAACCTTACATTTTATGATGCTTTTTAATTCAGAGCATTTTAACATGTTATTCTCTTTGATAACTATTAGGTACACTATTCTATATGTAAGTAATCAAATTAATTGTGAGATATTTTTTAGTATTAAATGGCACTTGAACATATTAAAGACAATGGACCATAGTTCTATTTTTTTGACATGTGTTTTTGATTAGTTCTAATAGATTTTTTATCTCATCCCATGTGCATTGTATCAAAAGTAAATTCATGTGACTAATGTTATTAAAATGCTATCCTCTTTGGTTACCCTCTTCTCTGGAATATACCAGGCACCATGCAGAATATTGCAAGTTTACATAATACAGAAAAGCAATAGAAATTTTGAGATGGTAATTCTGTTGTCTTTTCAAGATATACTGCAGTAGGACTAATGACTATACATCTCAGCTTTAGCAAGAGCCAATTTTCCTTTCTAAACCAAAGAGTCATTCCCAAGATTTAGACTTTCATTTTGCAAAATTATTCCGTTAAAAATACACAAGAAACACCCAGACTGTAAAATAACAAAAATGTGTGGCTGTATACAAAATCGTTGTCTTATAATGAAGTGATGCTTCTTTAATCACTTCCAAATTGTACATTCTGATTTCTATGTAACTTCCAGTAAAATATATTGAGTACTGAAAGTTGCACAAGGTGGTTAATTTAATAATTACAATAAGAAGAAAAGCTTACATTTGTAAGGACAAATTATTAATAATATTTGGTGGGATAATCCTGAACATGATGGTCCTTTAATGACTGTCCCTTCTTTAAATGATTTGAAAGAGTCCTAAAACCTAGGCTGTTACCCTAAGTAACATGTTTGAAATACTTCACGTTAGCAAGATTCTGAGGTTTTCTTGGAGTAAAACAAAGCATTTGATGTGTACCTTTATTTTGTTTCAAGAGCTCTTTTGGGGTCAGATGTCTCCACTACAAGTGCTTGATTCACTTGAGATAATGTACCACCAGAGCATTCCTTATAGTTATGCTGTTTAACCTAAATTAGTGAAAAGACTTAAAATCTCACCATTTTCTAGAAATTATTGCATTGTTTTTCAGTTTCAAAAAAGGATGTTTAACTCATACAAATACATCCAATAATCTCCTAAACTTGTATTTAATCTTGCATACATTTAAATTATTTCATCTTCCTAAAATAAGTACCTACCTCTTTAAGTAAATCTTACCAGTCTACAAAAATCCCAATTCAAAACCCACTTCCTCTGGGAAGTCTTCACTATCTCTTCACTTCTGTTTAAAATATAGCACATATTACCTATATATGCATGCTAAGTTGCTTCAATCATGTCCAGCTCTTTGTGACCCTATGGACCTTAGCCCGCCAGACTCCTCAGCCCATGGGATTCTCTAGGAAAGAGTACTGGAGTGGGTTGCCATGCCCTTCTCCAGGGGATCCTCCTGACAAGAATCGAACCCTTCTGCATTGGGTTCTTTATCACTAGTACCACCTGAAAAGTCACATATTACCTATACCAATTGTATTTCATGAGTTGACATATGTTTCAGATGTGTTAGTCATACTGCCCCAATTAGACCTTAAGGAGAACAAGGAACAGAGTCAACATTAATTGACGTGCTGTAGACAACAGATTGGGCTACCCACTTTATACATACCATCCCAGTTAACTGTTCTCTATATAAGATCAAAGTTTTATACATCTTGTTTGGCTTCCAAATTAGGGCACTACTGGCACTAAAACATACTTGTTTATTTGAAAAATAGTGTTAACTTCCTCCCATAGATGCTATTATAGCTAGTTAATTCAACTAGCCATTAGTAAAGGTCTTTCTCTCTAAGATTAGCTAATTTTCATGGTTCTGGAGAATTATTATCATTTTTATAAAAGCTAAACATTTAGAGGAAATGTCATGAGGTGAGATAACTTCAATTTAATGTGTTTTATAAAGACTCTTACCCTCCCTTCCATCCCTTCTAGGGATTTAATGTGGAAGGACGTTATAGCATATGCTCAATCCAATTGCTAAATTTTGAACTCTAGAATAAAACTATCTGTGTTCAAATTTTGGCTCCACCAACTTGAGCAAGTTATTCAAATTTTCTAAAGTTCTTTATCTATAAAGTATATAAATATACTTTATAAATACATACTTTATCTGTAAAGTATACAGTATAAACCTCTTAAGCATCTGTGAGAACTAAATGAGAAAATGTTTCCAAAAGACTAGCATTCAGTAAACATTAACTATTATTTCATTATGATTTATAACTTGTCCATACCCATTTCCCCATCTAAGAACTTAAGAAGAATAAATCATAGCCTATCCAAATATCTGAGAGAATATGTACTAGATACCTCAGACTCTATCTTCACTCTCATTAACCCAAAGTGAAAACCAGAGAGGAGCATAATTTATCAGACAAAAGACCAGACATATCATTCCAACTTTTCCCATATTTTGCCTTGTCTCTCTTCTTTAGTATAACCTGTTTCTTATGTTTGGTTCAGTTCAGTTCAATCGCCCATTCATATCCGACTCTTTGCCACTCCATGAACTGCAGCACACCAGGCCTCCCTGTCTATCACCAACTTCCGGAGCTTACCCACGCTTATGTCCATTGAGTCGGTGATGCCATCCAACCATCTCATCCTCTGTCGTCCCCTTCTCCTCCTGCCCTCAATCTTTCCCAGCATCAGGGTCTTTTCAAATGAGTCAGCTCTTTGCATCAGTATTGATGCGAAGTATCAATATTGGCCAAAGTATTGGAGTTTCAGCTTCAACATCAGTCCTTCCAATGAACACCCAGGACTGATCTCCTTTAGGATGGGCTGGTTGGATTCACTCTGGTCCAATTTGTTATTGGAGATAAATTTCTCAGTGAATGGTTCTGTTCCCTGTGAATTTGATGTTCTTGATATCTCATCACAGGAAGAATTGAATGAGACACAAAGTGATATGTAAGAACTGGATTTATTTAGAGAGAAGCACATTCCACAGACAGAGTGTGGGCCATCTCAGAATGCAAGAGACCCAAAATATGGCATAGTTTTATGGTATAGACTGGGTAATTATATAGGGTAATTTCACTATTCCACTTATTTTGGGGGGAAGGGGTGCAGATTTCCAGGAATTGGGGTACCACCCACATTTTGGCCTTTCATGGTTAGCCTCAGAACTGTCATGGGACTGGTGAATGTATCATTTAGGGTGCTAATATATTACAAATTGCCTGACTGTATGATGAAGCTCAAGGTCTATTGCAAATCAAATATTCCACCATCTTGAACATAGTTTGTTCTAACCAGTTTTGTTATGTCCTATGGCTGTGTCATTCTTTGAGAGGTTGTGTCCTGCCCCCTTCCCTCCTGTTTCAGCCCCCTTTCAGCCATTATTCCTGCTTGCCTAAGAAGAGTTGCCATTGCTCTCTTTGTTTCTTCTCATTCTTGGCCATCTACTGAGAATGAATCTGCCAGGCTGATTCTTCTGATCTTCTGTGATGCAAACTCAAAAGAAAAGTGATGGAAATAAAAAAAAGAAGCAAAATCCCAATCAAACAACCACAAAATTCTAGTGCTCAGACTGGCTCAGAGGAAAGAGTCTCAAGGAGTTTTGGAAGTAAGAAGCATGAGAGCAACTACCACATTAAAAGCAAAAACAGAAAAGGATTTAAGAGGCAATGCATTGGGCCTCTGTTCTCTTTGTGGCATCCTAGAAATAGAGATAGGAGGATTTAGTTATTTGGAAATAAATTTTTGGTTTCAAATCTATAACACTTGAAACTGGACAACATGGTCTATGGCTTTATAATAACTTCCTAAGCTAACAATTACCTAAGTGTATGACTGAAATTTATTCAGTTTTCATTCCAATCCCAAAGAAAGGCAATGCCAAAGAATGCTCAAACTACCACACAATTGCACTCATCTCACATGTTAGTAAAGTAATGCTCAAAATTCTCCAAGCCAGGCTTCAGCAATACATGAACCGTGAACTTCCCGGTGTTCAAGCTGGTTTTAGAAAAGGCAGAGGAACCAGAGATCAAATTGCCAACATCCGCTGAATCATGGAAAAAGCAAGAGAGTTCCAGAAAAACATCTATTTCTTCTTTATTGACTATGCCGAAGCCTTTGACTGTGTGGATCACGATAAACTGTGGAAAATTCTGAAAGAGACCAGCTGACCTGCCTCTTGAGAAACATATGCAGGTCAGGAAGCAGCAGTTAGAACTGGACATGGAACAACAGACTGGTTCCAAATAGGAAAAGGAGTACGTCAAGGCTGTATATTGTCACCCTGCTTATTTAACTTCTATGCAGAGTACATCATGAGAAACGCTGGGCTGGAAGAAGCACAAGCTGGAATCAAGATTGCCAGGAGAAATATCAATAACCTCAGATATGCAGATGACACCACCCTTATGGCAGAAAGTGAAGAGGAACTAAAAAGCCTCTTGATGAAAGTGAAAGAGGAGAGTAAAAATGTTGGCTTAAAGCTCAACATTCAGAAAACGAAGATCATGGCATCTGGTCCATCACTTCATGGGAAATGGATGGGAAAACAGTGGAAACAGTGTCAGACTTTATTTTGGGGGGGCTCCAAAATCACTGCAGATGGTGACTGCAGCCATGAAATTAAAAGACGCTTATTCCTTGGAAGAAAAGTTATGAACAACCTAGATAGCATATTGAAAAGCAGAGACATTACTTTGTCAACAAAGGTCCATCTAGTCAAGGCTAATGTTTTTCCAGTAGTCATGTATGGATGTGAGAGTTGGACTGTGAAGAAAGCTGAATGCTGAAGAATTGATGCTTTTGAACTGTGGTGTTGGAGAAGACTCTTGAGAGTCCCTTGGACTGCAAGGAGATCCAACCAGTCCATTCTGAAGGAGATCAGCCCTGGGATTTCTTTGGAGGGAATGATGCTGAAGCTGAAACTCCAGTACTTTGGCCACCTCATGCGAAGAGTTGACTCATTGGAAAAGACTCTGATGCTGGGAGGCAGGAGGAGAAGGGGACGACAGAGGATGAGATGGCTGGATGGCATCACTGTCTCAATGGATGTGAGTCTGAGTGAACTCCGGGAGTTGGTGATGGCCAGGGAGGCCTGGCATGCTGCGATTCACAGGTTGCAAAGAGTCAGACACGACTGAGCGACTGAAATGAACTGAACTGAACTGAAGGGAAGAAAATTTGTGGGCATATTTGTAGTGGTGTACTATCAAAATTCTTTATGCTCATGTTGACCAGATAGCTTAAGCCTTGGGTTCCACTAAGACAATCAATGAATCTATTCAATCAGCCTTAAACAACTGCATTCATTGAGTCACATTATCCATCTGCATTTGTAATTTTTTCTACACATTTAAAAATACTTGCTAGTTCTCTTATTTTCTATTTTGTGTGCATATTAGTAGCTCAGTTGTGTCCTACTCTTTGTGACCCCATGGACTGTAGCCTGCCAAGCTCCTCCATCCATGGAATTCTCCAGGCAAGAACACTAGAATGGGTGACCATTCCCTTCTCCAGGGGAGCTTCCCAATCCAGGGATTGAACCCAGGTTTCCCACATTGCAGGTAGATTCTTTACCACCTGAGCCACCAGGGGAACCCATTTTACATTTTATCCCACATGTTTCTGCTTCTTTGTCTTCAGGAGAATCTTTAAATCCTTAAACACTTTGGAAAAGTAAAATTTTTGTTACAGAATTCAAGCTCTTGTGCCAGATGCACGATGTTGTTGCTTAGTTGCTTCAGTCGCATCCAACTCTTTGCAACCCATGGACTGTAGCCCACCAAGCTCCTCTGTCCGTGGGATTCTCCAGGCAAGAATGAAGAATACTGGAGTGGGTTGCCATTTCCTCCTCCAGGGGATCTTCCTGACCCAGGGATCACACCTGCATCTTTTGCATCTCCTGCATTGGCAGGCAGATTCTTTACCACTAGTGTCACCAATGAGCCCAAAGAAACCTAAACATTGAAATTTGGCGCAGAGAAAGGTTTGTTGCAGAGCCACACAAAGAGAGAGGGTGGCTTATGCTAAAAAAAAAAAAAAGGAACATTCTGATGTTTGTTTTTTAGGAGAAGTTTTTAATAGAAAAAATCTGGGGTAAGGGTTGTAATGTGTGTGATTTTCTTCTCATTGGTTGGTGGTGAGGTAACAGGGTGGTGCTCCAGGAATCTTGTGCTCAGTCTGGAGTTATCATCCTCCACTTGGGTGAAGGCTTTAGTTCTAGGCAAAAGAACTGAATGATATTGCTCTGTATTTTCCTTGAGAAGGAACCAAGATCCTGCCTCAAAGCTGCGCTATTGTTTCTTGACCGCTCCCTCACTTATTTCTGCCTTCACTCCCTTCACTGATTAGCAACGGTTTGAATCTGCCCTTTGGAACTCAGAAAAGGTCAATGAGGCTGAAAGAGGTCTATTTCTTACAAATAGGAAATGAGGAATAAGGAAAGGATTTGTACTGGGGAGGGCACCGCAGGGTCCTGCTCAGTTTCCTATTCCTGCAGCAATCATTAGCCTTTGGGGTCTTAAGAATGAATGGTCTCTAAGAAACAAAAACAGAGTATATATGTATAACAGAAGGGAAAGGGGCAGGGCACAACTTTTGAAAGAACGACATAGTCCAAGGACACAACCAAAACTGATTAGAATCAAATGGGCCCAAGATGGCAGACAAGTCGACTGTGATTAGAGCTCAGGCGGTGAAGAATCTGCCTGCAATGCTGGAGACCTCGGTTTGATCCCTGGGTCGGGAAGATGCCCCGAAGGAGGAAATGGCAACCCACTTCAGTATTCTTCATTCTTGCCTGGAGAATCCCACGGACAGAGGAGCTTGGCGGGCTACAGTCCTTGGGGTCCCAACGAGGGGGACACGACTGAACGACTAACACTGCTACTGCTGAAAGTGACTTTCTGTGACCCCGTGGACTGTCCAGTCCCTGGATTTCTCCAGGCCAGAACACTGGAGTGGGCAGACTTTCCCTTCTCCTGGGGATCTTCCCAAACCAGGCATCGAAGCCAGCTCTCCTGCCTTGCAGGTGGATTCTTCACCAGCTGAGCAACAAGGGAAGCTCAGCTACTAGAGGCACCACAACAGTTCCAAGGCACTGTCAAAAGATCAACGAGTGGGCGGTTGCCCACTTCCTGGAAATCTCCACCCCTTCCCCAAAATTGCTGGAATAATCCTCCCACTCATTAGCACATGAAATTACTCAGTCCACAAAAACTAACCACACCATGTTTCACAGCTGCACTTGCTTCTGAGATGACCCACACTCTGCCTATGGAGTGTGTTTCTCTCTGAATCTGAATAAATCCACTTCTTACGTATCACTTGTCTCTCACTGAATTCTTTCTGTGATGAGACATTGAGAACCTGAGCTTCATTAGGTCCTGAAACCAAATACCATGTGTTTTGGCTGGGTTCTAGTCCCAGCACATGGGTTCAAGTCCCAATCTGAGGTAAATGGTTTCAAATGTATCATTATATTAATTCCAGACTGGACTTCTCCTTCTCATTCTAGTGCTTTCCCCACAAATCTTTCAGTTTATTATTCTAAAACAACCTATCTATCATCTGTCAACCTAAAATTTGATTGCTGAATTGTAGCAGAATATGTCACTACAAAATATGTCATTTTGGCATAATGATTATTTTGCAGTCAAGACAATTAAGAAAAATCAGAAAAAAAGAAAAGCTCTTTACCAGCAGGACATAAATTCATAAAACTGTTTTTCCCCCACCCCCCATCTTGGAAGGATAGAAGTTAATCACCAGAGGCAACTCTAGATCCTTATCAGTCCATAGACGGCACCTGAGAATCCCAAGTAACAAATTTTACTGAATAACCCTATCTTCCATTAGCTTCCCCATATATTTATATTTATCTTCATATCTATCTTCATAATTTGCTCCCCTAGATGTTCAATGTCCTTTTCCTCTGTCTTACCATTTCCCTAATAAAATTTATTGTTCTTTTGTTAAGGTGCCGTACCAACCCAAGTTCTAACCACTGAGTTACTCATCACTGACTGCTTTTATGCGTATGAACTGTGCATGTGTTAAAAACTTCTGTTTTTATTCTCTTACTAATTATCTCTTGTTTGTCTGACTTACCAGGCATCAGCCAATGAACTTAAGATAAGTAGAAGGAAAATAGTCCCTGTCCCCTGCCCCAAATTACCATGCTCATGCTTTAAAACCTCTGTTCACTTTTTAATTACTGCTGCTGCTGTTGTTGTTCAGTTGCTAAGTTGTTTCCAACTCTTTGTGACCCTGTGGACTGCAGCACGCCAGGCTCCCCTGTCCTTCACCATCTCCCAGAATTTGCTGAAATTCATGTCCACTGAGTCATGTCCATGGGTGCTCTCTAACCATCTCATCCTCTGTCGCCCTTCTCCTTTGCCTTCAGTCTTTCTCAGCATCAAGGTCTTTTCCAATGAGCCAGCCCTTTAAATCAGGTCGCCAAAGTATTGTAGCTTCAGCTGCAGCAATAGTCCTTCCTTCTAATGAATACTCAGGGTTGGCATACCTAGAGAATAAAATACCATTTTCATAGATGACTCTTCCAAACTAAGCTGCAACCTGTTTTTCCAACCATTGTTTTCCAACACATATTCTGTGTGTGTTAGTCACTCAGTCATGTTTAACTCTTTGCAACCCCATGGACTATAGCCTACCAGGCTTCTCGGTCTATGGAATTCTCCAGACTAGAATACCAGAGTGGGTTGCCAGGCCCTTCTCCAGGGGATCTTCCCAACTCAGGGATCAAACCCAGGTCTCCCACATTGCAGGCAGATTCTTAACCTTCTGAGCCACCAGGGAAGCCCCTGAGGCTTTATCTGAGCAAACATCAATTCAAATTGGGCAGCACCAAACTGAAAGGAGCTAAGAATGCTCCATTGACTGGGGTAAAGCTTGTATAGAGAAGATAGGAAAACAGAGCAAAGATGTTATTTGACTGGCTATAGCTTATAGGATTGCTTTATTTGGAAAAGCCTCATTGGATGTCTGTCATTAGTTGTCCTTAAGCTTCTTTTTCTCAGATTCTAGCACGCTGATCTTGGTTTAGGTTTTGCTTTGCTTACACAGGCCACCAAGGGGTTGGAACTACCCCAATCTAATGGCCTTGTTTAATTAAATATATATAGATTCAATATATAAAACTTCATATATATACATTTATATATGTATAAAACATATTTTGCCAGCAAATGTCCATCTAGTCAAAGCTTTGGTTTTTCCAGTAGTCATGTATGGATGAGAGAGTTGGACTATAAAGAAAGCTGAGCACCAAAGAATTGATGCTTTGAACTGCGGTGTTGTTGAAGACTCTTGAGAGTCCCTTGGACAGCAAGGAGATCTAACCAGTCCAACCTAGAGGAAATCAACCCTGAATATTCACTGGAAGGACTGATGCTGAAGCTGAAGTTCCAATACTTTCATCATCTGATGAGAAGAACTGACTCATTTGAAAAGACCCTGATGCTGGGAATGATTGAAGGCAGGAAGAGATGGGGACAACAGAGGATGAGATGGTTGGATGGCATCACTGACTCGATGAACATGAGTTTGAGTAAGCTCTGAGAGTTGGTAATGGAAGGGAAGCCTGGTGTGCTGCAGTCCATGGGGTCAGAAAGATTCGGACATGGCTGAGTAACTGAACTGAACTGAAAATATATTTATGTAAATATAAAATTAAAAATTTAATATGCACAAACAATCATATATAATTTTAATGTCAGATAGATATTTATATTATATATTTAATACATCATTACTTTAACATATATGTTAAAGAAAAATAAAGAGACATGGAGAATTGATCAGGAGTTTCAAAATCTCTAAGACAAAGTCCAAAAAAAGAAAAAAAGAAAGAAATTACGCAGGAGAAAATGGAGCCGGCAGAGGAGTATGAGGAGCAAAGTCATGCAAGATAAAGCAAAGACAAGTGCAAACTGGGTACAAAATGAAAGATTTATATATCTAGGCACCAAAAGAGCTAGACATCTCCTTTAGAGTTCTCAGTCTGAGGGCGGCAAAAGTGTGAGGGTGCAAAATCAATATATTTTCAAACACAAAATGAATTATTTTACTTACCACTTCTTTTGAAAAATGTAATTGTGGTTTCTCTTCAAACCAGCAAAAAAGGAATTGAAGAAATAAAAGTCATAGGATCTAAGAAATAGCGGCCCCAACACAAAAGAACCATGAAAAGAAATCCCCTCAGAGTGGGCTCTGTGGCATGTGAGAAGAAAAATGGTCAGAGTTGGAACATGAATATCAAGGGTTCTAACCACAGTGTTTTTAAGAACAAAAGGATTAACCTCAACATGTAGTAAACTTGAAAGACAGGATTATCCTGAGGCTGAAATAAAAGCTCAAGTTTCTTCTTTCAATAAAGACAATTAAAAGAAGATTGAAAACTCAAAGAAAAGAAAAGATTTATGTGAGGAAGCCTCAAAAAATACAAAGAAAAGTGCAATATGGAATGATTTTGAACTCCTCATGGTGTGGAAGGAAAGAAAACCCCTTGACTTTCACTCTTGGAGTGTTGTTTGTCACATGGATAAGGGTTAGTGAAACAGGATTATACCATTCTGCCTAGTTCTGTGGTGATTAATAGTTACTGTAATTATAATATTTAAAACATTTATTGGTTCTGAATTTTAAAATATAAAATAGACAAAAGGTTATTATTTAATTAATTATAATGGTAATATATAACTTAAATAATATGAATTTGGCCATGTAAAAAATAATGGCACAGCTAACAGAGCTAAGAAAATATGGAGGAAAAGAGGGAGAAAGATGTGGAGAAGCGCTAATTTTTTTATCTTAATATCAGGACTTAAGGAGTCAACTTTGATAAATAAATACACAGTTTGGTAATAACGTGACTAGTACAATATTAAGGGAGTGGAAATCAACTGGAAATAAAGAGAGAGTATAAGCTTGGCAAATTCATCACCCTTCATGGGAAAAAGTAAAGAGATATTTTAAGTTGTAAATTTGGGGCTTTACATTTGTTAAACAATTTAAGGTGTTAATATAAAATGGAGGTATAAATGTACAATTTAACGCAGGAATTGCAAATTGGTAGCCCACAAGCAAATTCTGCCAAAGAAGCCTTTTTTATTTTTTATTTCCCATATAATGTTTGTAAAAATTAAGAAACATAACCAAAACATTCATATTTCCCATTTTTCTTGAGAAAAAAAAGTGGAAGAAAGATCTAGCTGCATTTAAAATTGCATTCCTGCATGGGAGCAATTAACCAGAGCTGACAAACAGGCCTCCCTTAGATGGAGCTTGTGCTATGCCATTGAGCACATTCCTCAGCTCTCCACCTGTGTTCCTTATGCCCTGCTTAATTTGTTTACTTTGCCTGCCTGGTCTTTGTGAGACTGAAGTTCATGATCCTCATTGAGAGTTAGGAAGTTAAACACCAGACGAACCACACATGGTTCAAGCTTGGTTCTTCTGCGGAAGTGGGAAGAGTATAGTTTGGAAGATAATAATCTTTCATTTCTACCCTTCAGTACAGTTTGAACCAGACTTTCCATTTTTATGTCTGTTTGTCTATTTGTGTCTATTGTCTATGTGCGTTTTTTTGTCTATGTATGTCTATGTCTACATCTTATCTGGGCCCGGCCACAAACTGGTTCAGAGACAAAGCTCTGGAAGGAATAAACAGACCCTAGTCTAGAAGAAGGGTCAAATGCAATGGAAGATGACTTTTCAGGTAGTAGTTCGGCGCCAGGGCCCCATAGATGCTATGTGCACGCTCATTCGTTTCAATCATGTCTGACTCTTTGCGACCCCAAGGACTGTAGCCTGCTAGTCTTCTCTGGCCCTTGAATTCTCCAGGCAAGAATACTGGAGTGGGTTGCCGTGGCCTCCTCCAGGGGATCTTCTCAACCCTGGGATTGAACGCTTGTCTCTTATGTCTACCTGCATTGCCAGGGGAGTTCTTTTTTGTTTGTTTTTAAATTAATTTATTTATTTTAATTGGAGGCTAATTACTTTACAGTATTGTAGTGGTTTTTGCCATACATTGACATGAATCAGCCATGGGTGTATATGCGTCCCCCATCCTGAATCTACCTCCCACCTCCTCTCTATCCCATCCCTCAGGGTCATCCCAGTTAACTGGCCCTGAGCGCCCTGTCTCATGCATCGAACCTGGACACCAGTGGAGTTCTTTACCATTAGTACCACCTATAAATAAAAGAAAAAATTAGAATGACTTACCTGCTGATGGATGTAATACACTGTTTCTCTGCTCCTGCTTGTGGCCAACTGCTAACTCTCACAAACAACCATGTGCTCCTCTACATTCCCTAGCCTTCTTGGCTGGATGTTGCAATTAATTGATTAGACTCTTGCAGGCAAAATGTAGGCAGATGTAATATAAACTAATCCAAAGCCTGACCCATAAACCCTTCCCAAGCAACCTTTCAGATCTCTTTTCCTCCCTCAGCAACTTGAAAGCCAAGTGTTCAAGATGTCTTAGCTACAAGACAGAGGGCACCTGTCTCACCCATATTGGACTGTGATGTAAGCAAGAAATGAGATTTTGTTGTGAGATCTGGGGGATTTCTGTTCCAGCAGTTACTATTTATTACTTAAACTAGGGCCTTTCTGTTTCAAAATCACCAGGAGGGCTTGTTGAAACACAAACTGCTCACAGGTGATTTAATACTGTCTCCTACATACCGGCATTGAAGACATGCTTATTGTAACTTGTCTGCACTGAAATGAAGATGTAGAAAGCATGGATGATGCCAGATTTTCAAGATGTAACATAAAGGGTGCATTTGTCATCCCTGAGATGAACTATAAGCAGTCCAGAAAGTGATGACTTCAAGTTACCTTGAAGCACAATTTCAATTGCAGCATGATTATGATCTTCTGGGAAACCAGAGGGCAGACAGATCAGCCTCCTCTATTGAGAGGTCAACCCTGTTGAGAAAATTCATGGATCAAACTGCAGGTGAAAGCATAGGAGAGAAAAAAACCTGACACTACCAACAATGGTCCGATGCTATCATAAGAAAGTCACATCATGGGGTCCTAAGTGTCACCATCTCATACCTATATGTTGATCTCTAACAGTTTTAAATAGGAACTCTTCGTTTCTGAATAACAGGAATAATAAAAAGTTAACTGTCAGAGGAAGGAAAATACCCAGTAGGAATACCACAATTTTAAGTCAAGAACTTGGCAGAAAAAGAATGCATTTCTAATGACCAAGGAGTGATAGGCTCAACCCTAGAGGTTAAAAGCAGTGATTAGACAAAATTCAATTTTCTTCTTCTCTTTTCAGATATGAAAAATATGCATCTATGTAGTAGGTCTTTCAAAAGTATTTTTCACAACAGTGATTTTACCATATTACCAAATTTGTCACTGTTCTTTTTCAAAAAGGTAGTTTCGCATCCTCTTCAATAGCTTCTTACCCTTCTTGTACATTCTGCCACAAGCCACACAAACAAGTCTCTCTTTTTATATATAAAGATATAAAATACTGTTATTTTAGGATTTAATATACCAATATTTAATTTGTTAGTTGCTTCATCATAATATAATAAATTATCCATATTTTCCCAGAAACTGCTCTTTCTATTTCATTTATTTCCCTTAGATTTTTTGCATAGATGAAGTCATAGAAATTTCTGCTTGGACATTGCTATTAATATTCCTGAGCAGAACTTTGTAACGTCTAGTTATTAATTGAGAGTTAAATGAGAATGGTCTGATTACATTATTTGATTTTTCCCATTCTACTTGCAATCCAATGGGATGTTCACTCTTGATGTTATTAACTCTTCGTGTTTTAATTTTAATCTTAGTTTATAAGCCATCCGTTGTCCTTAACTCTACAGGTCAAAAAATAGATTTAGTTTTTCTTCATCCTCTTGAAATTTGAATGCAGATAATGATGAACTAGAATGGATTTTATTACAGTTTTCATGTTCAAAAATTTTTAAACTTTCAAACTACTCAGGAAAAGATAGTTTTTAGTTCTCTTTTATTCATGCTGTTTTTACAATAGAATTATTAACTATCGATTATTTAAAAAGCATTGTGCTAGGTGCTGATGAAGATTCAAACATCAAGAAGACACAACATTCTTTGTCTTCTTAGAGCATAAAGTAGGGTGAATTAACAAGTACTTATGGGCTTTCCTGGTGACTTAGTCAGTAAAGAATATGCCTGCAATATAGGAGACCCAGGTTCAATCCCTGAGTCAAGAAGATCCCCTGGAGAAGGAAATGGGTACCCACTCCAGTATCCTTGGCTGAGAAATCCCATGGACAGAGGAGCCTGGTGGGCTATAGTCCATGGGGTCACAAACAGTCGGACACGGCTGAGCAATTAAGCCACCACCAATGTGGTCTGGAGAGTTATTTAAATGAGATAACATGTCCCAAATGGAGTCATTTCTGCCAAGTCCACATCACCAAGCCAGGACTTAATACCTAACTTGATTACAGTTTCGGCCTTTCCAGGAGTGGAATCTTAAATCAGTCAGTCTGAAATGACCTGGTCAGCACAAGTGAGGTAACCTTTCTGATAGATGCCTGCTGTCCCCTAAAGGGAGGTGACCTTGCCACAATAATCTACTCTTTGCTAGTAATTTTCACCCCTTCTGCCTCCCAAAGTCTTCCATTTCATACATCTACTAGGAGCTCCTTTCTATTTGCTAGCTGGAATGTTGCCCAACTGTGAATCATCAGATAAAGTAAAAAAATCTTTAAAATTTACCCAGGTGAACTTTTGTTTTTTAACATAGTAAATGTGAAGTTCCTTTAGAAAAGCAGAACTTAAGCACTATATATCAGAAGGTAAATTGTTTGCAAGAGGAATCAGTGATGGTTTCGTGGTCACCTAAATGAGATCTTGAACAAGTAAGTGTAGGAAATTGATTGCAGAGAAGGCAAGTGTAGATGGGAAGAGAAGGTGGTACTATTCAGAGCATTTCAGGGCTGGAATAACTCTGGAGGGTGCATATAAAGACAGTGGTGTGTATCATTAGTGATAAGGCTGATAGAAGGCATTAAAAAGTTTAAATGTAACATTCAGGAGTATGGAGTTTGCCCTGTGGTCCTCAATGGTGTGACAGATGAGTGAGAGACTGACAGTTTTGTTTCAAGAAGATTATATAATGATAAGTGAAGTCGTTCAGTCGTGTCCAACTCTTTGCGACCCCATAGACTGTAGTCTACCAGGCTCCGAGTCCATGGGATTTTGTACAAATAAATTAAGAAAAGCCTGAAGATCAGATTTAGGTGATGGGAGAGAAATTGTGTGGGAAAGCCAAAGGAGGAATCAAAGATATTTCTGAAGTTGAAAGGCTGGTTAACAGGGTGAATGATGACTTTATATGCTACAAAAAACAGAAGTCACGAAAGAAGCTTGTTTGAGGAAACATGTTACTACAGACTTGTAAGTTTAAAATGATATTGGGATACAGGAGGAGAAAGGCAGAGCAGGTAAGTGCGGAAATGGAGCTGGAGCTCAAAAGAGGGCTGGGCGCTAGTGCGAAAGATTTGGAAAATGGCTAAAGATGTAGCGGGGGTGACTGAAATCAAGTGGAAGAGTTTGGAGACAGAAAGGTAGAAAGCTAATACGTATTCAGGACCAGCATCATTTAATTTACTTTATTCATACTAAAATCAAACACTAAAAACTGACACAGCTCCCAGAACCTCTATAATAGAGAGAATGGTCAACTAGGTCAAATGTTACAGAAAGAGGTAAATCTAGGGATCTCTGCCTTTGGGATTAAAATCATGACTGAGAGAAACTATGTCTTGTTTATTTCCTCGGGTCAAATGGAGATTTGGCAGTTAGCTAGGTCATCTGACACAGTCAGAAACCAAACGGGATAATTCCTACCTCCCCCAATCCACCTGGAGTCTGAATCATTCCTTTGGATTTTCCAGAATTGACCACATCGTGTTGTAATACTGTGTCTTCTGGCTAAACAACATGCTTCTTAAGGGTAGGGCTTTGGCCTCACAAATGCTTTACCCTTAACGAAGCTTAAGACGTTTTTGTTAGAAAAAAAAGTAGTTGAATAAAAATGGGCCTCCATTGTATAAAGATCCTAAACCATTTGTAATTAGGAATAAAGGAGAACCAAGGATTCAGTTTCAGGACCAGTATAATGCTGGTGAACAGAGAGCTACTGATGATAAAGATAATTTAGAGGCCCTGGGATTAGACAGTCTTACCACTGCTATCAGAGAGACAGGCTTCATGGATCAACTGTTATTCCCAATTTACAAATGAGTTTATAGAAGCAGATGGTTAAGTCACTTCTAGAAGACCATAGTGTTTCAACAGGAGATCAGAACTTGAAGGAACTGACTTAGCATAGAGCTCAAAGTCTGTAACCTAACTAAGAGTTTCCCTGAAACTCTGAGTCTCAGATAAAGTTTTTCCCTGAGGTATGAAGGTTTTCCCTGAGGTTCATTTTACATGAACAACTCAGAGGAAATATGCACCTTTTGTTGTTATCTTTTTAAAAACCATATCTTCTTAATTAAAGACAAAGGGGAATTTCTGATTGAAAAATAAAAATGGTAAATCTTACCCCACTCCCACCTTCCCCAGAAATAAACATGCGCTGCATAATGGAGAAATACGGGACAAACATATTTACTCATGTCTTATCCAGCACCTTTAAAATGATTAAGTGGATTGTTACCATCCCTTGTAAGAGGTATATTAGATATTGGTTTAATAGGTTTATTTCTTCAATACAACTAGGAATAAGCTGAGGTGAAGTCACAGGTTCTTTTTTGACCTCACTGAAATCATGAAACAGGGCACGGAAGAGTTAACCTGAGGCCCAGACTGTCTCCTGCTGCTCAGTAAGGAGTGAGAGCTGCAGCTGAATGTCAATAGCTCCTGTGAACTTGGCTAACCCAGCTGAGCCCTCTGCTTGCCAGTGCTGGAGGAGGTAATCAGCTTGACCTGTGTGACCTTCCTAAGGCCATGTTCTGTCCTGCATCTGGAAGCTTCTTTGTATATGCCTCCTACATGCTGCTCTGTTGCACCCCTTTGAGAAGAACTGAACCTGAGTCAGCTTTAAGAGGAAACACAATATAAATTAGTCAATGCTGGTGACAGGTTGCACAATATTGTAGGTGATTAGGAAAAATAAAACCTCAAGAAGATTTCCAGGAACAGCTATGACAACGACCCTTCCAGCACTGAAGGTTATATGAGTTCTGTCAGCACCTCACAGTTTCTTTGTGGAAGTTGTGTCTCATCAAATGCTTTCAACTTTCTGGTTTTGCTAAATTGATTTGCTATTGTTTTATTGTTTACTTGTCACTATTTTCATTGCATCCCAAGGATGCCACACACCAAATTTCATCATATATTAAGAGTATATTTCCTATGATTTTTGTTGAATTTTGAAAGAACATTCTATGTATTCTGTTCAGGAAAAGAAACTTGATCAATAATTAAACTCCTCTCTATCTCTGTCTAAATACACTGTCATTAAAAGAATCTTATTCATGAACAGAGAGTGTGAATGCTAATTCTGCTGTTGAACTCCACAGCTTACATAACCAAGTAGAGCACAGCCAACAGTGTGTGCATGCTAAGTCACCTGGAGTCATGTCTGACTCTTTGTGACCGTTTCGACTGTAGCCCACCAGGCTCCTCTGTCCATGGGATTCTCCAGGCAAGAATATTGGAGTGGGTTGCCATGCCCTCCTCCAAGGGATCTTCCTGACCCAGGAATCGAACCTGCATCTCTTCCATCTCCTGCATCAGTGGGCTTGTTCTTTACTACTAGCACCACCTGAGAAGTCCATGACTTGTTATATTTTTAAATTTATTGATATATTTTATTTATTTATAGGTCAACATTATAATAAAACTACAATCCATCCCCAAGAACCTCAAAAGTCCAAACACAAGGTACCACACATTCTTGTCCCACAGAGGGAATAATTTAACCATGTGTTTTTGTAATGGACAGAATCACTATTACAAAGACACATGTTCCCATAAAAGTACGAAAGAGTGGTTTGAATAATAAAGATTATCCTGCTATACAAATCCATAAATAAGTCCCATGACAAATATACAGTTTATACTCCCATGAAAATGGGGCTTAAATGTAACAAAAAGATTTAATTGCCTTAAACCTATGGTGGTGGTTCAAGACTCCAACTCAAAGGCACATTATTCTATACAGCAGCTCAAGTCTTTGTTCTTACCCTGAAGTAAATTTACAACCAGTTATATTTATAATGTGTGTTCAGTCTTTAGTATGAAGGAATTCTTAATCATGACTAATGACTTTTGCCTTGAAAAAAACTATATGGTGTAATTTCCTTTGTTTTTTATAATAAAAATTTTTTAAATCCTTATTTAAGAAAATGCTCCAGAAAAGATGAATTCTTTACCGGATGCTCAGCCATCATCATTACTTAGCAGATCAAAGGAACAAAGAAGATACAGCTTCAGTGTGGGCAAAGGAAACAACCAAAGTTGGAATTCGCAATCTGTGATCAAATACTATAAAATACTGTGTAGCCTTCTTTGGACAAGCACACATGGTTAGACTAGGGAAAAAAAAAAAAGCCTGCTAACAAGTCTATATTAAGCTTAACGTTATACTCTCAACTTGGTCCTAAGAGAAACAACACAATTATGAACCCTAAGATGAGCTGAGGCAACAGATGGTAAAGATTACTTGAGGGAGATGACACCTATATATTTGACCACAACTGTCAAACATACACAGAAAGGCCACATAACAACTGCACTTAACCCAGGCTTGCCCGTTTCTGGCTCAAGCATCTTGTAACTGACAGCTTGAATATCTCTAGGCAAGTATCTTAAGAGCACAGTTCCCAAGGGAGGCTGATTTTTCAAAACACATGCCACGTGCCCAAATAAATCATGCACATAGATGGGGCTCTAACAACTAAGTCAAACTCATAAAATATATTTTTCTTGTTGATTTTTAAAAGCCCGTTAAGATTGGATTGCATGATAGCTAGTCATTTCAGCAAAGTCTAAATTTATACAGAGCGTTTGCTTCTAGAAAAGTGTCACAGGTTTGTTTTGACCCTGGAACACTCCTTTTTACAAAAATTTGTAGAATCAATCTCAGTGAAAAGTCAATATAAAAAGCAAATCTGCTTAATCTAATGAGATTGTATTGTATTGCATTGTAACAGCACAGAAGAACTCTACTGCTTTGTGGGGAGTGTCTTTTTTGTGCTTCTCTGACCTGCATCACCAGCACCACCACCCACGCTTCCTCCAAGGGAGAAAGTGTTAGTTGCTCAGTCATACCCGACTCTTAGCAATCCCATGGACTGTAGCCCACCAGGCTCCTCTGTCCATGCACTTATCCAGGCAAGAATACTGGAGTGGGTTGCCATTTCCTTTTCCGGGAGAACTTTCCAAACCAGGGATTGAACTCCTGTCTCTTGCATTGTAGGCAGATTCTTTACCTTCTGAGCCACCAGAGAAGCCCCGGAAGGGAGAAAAACTTTGTCAAAAGACTTCCTGGTAAATTAAAAGCACTTTGTGGATAGTAATAGTGCGTATTGCACCAGAATGAGACCTAGTTATTCAGTGTTCTCCAAAATGTGTCCCTGCTAACTCAGGTCAATCAAATGCCTCATACCTGAAATGAATGAGTAGGCTTCTGAAATTGCTCCAGTAACGAGGCTAAGATAAACAAATACACAAGTTTTGCATAGCTCCATATTTTACAGTCAAAATATGACTTGCACAGATTAGCCCCCAAAATGGTCTTTTGAGGTTATCCTTATTGAGGATACGAAATGACTGTGTGTTATGCACTAGGTCCTAGGAAGAGGGATAACTCTCCCTTCGCACAGATATTTGTGCAGAGCAGACTCTGAGGCAGACTCTGTGATAAGTAAGGAGAAAGAAAAACAATGAAGACACATGCTTAATCTTAAGGAGTTTCCACTCCAGCTGAAGAAAAAGACAAGGAACAGTTATATGTAATAAAATTGTGTAATACCATAATAGAACTACGAGTCAAGTCCTGAGAGTGCCCAGAGATGGAAGAAACCATCGGTTTTATCTGACCACTAAACAAAGCCTCTCAGCAGAGGTGACCTGAGCCCTTCAGGAATGCCCTTGAACTGGATGTGGGACTGGAGACATGACATATCACTTGAGATGCATGTTTCAGTGTATAATCCTGGTGCTGAAAGCAAGGTAGACGAGGGGAACAAAAAAGGCTAGAAGTCTGGGCAACCAATTTTTAAAATATATCTAATGTGAAAAATTCCAAACATTCACAAAAGGGAAAAAAATAATAAATAATCCCTCAAATGCCATTAATCTAGATTTAACAATTCTCAGAATTTGAGTATATTTGTTTCATCTACCTTGTTGTCTTTTCCATTTTTTCTTTTCTTTCCGAGTTTTTTAAAAAAGTTAATCCCAGGAATATATCAGTCACCTCCTCTGACTTTATTATATGTATCTCTCAAAAAAATGGGCATTGTCTTATTACAAACAAAATTGATGCTAATTAAGGACCATCTGAAGAAGGAAATGGCAACCCACTTCAGTATGCTTGCGGATAATCCCATGGACAGAGGATCCTGGCAGGCTACAGTCCATGAGGTTGCAAGATACAATTTAGCGACTACACCACTACCGAGAACCATCTAATAGCTAGTCATACTGAATTTCTCCACTTTTTCAAAATTATTGTTTTACATGGTTAGTTTATTAGATTGGCATCGGATTAAAGTCCAAATGCCATTGCATGGACTTGAATAGTATCTCACAGGAGGGCTGAGGGTATTATCTAAATAAATCCTTGTTGAACAGCCCTATACCTAGAACAGTGTTAGCTCAGAATTAATCCTGTCATTGTTTGCTGAACTGCACTGACTGAACTGAATACAGTTTTCAAGTTGAGTACCATTTTATCAGTGTTCAGTCTTGATATAACTCTGGTGGCTCTAGGTTAGACATTGGAAGGGCTGATCTAACAAAAAGTTTGTATGCTCAGGGAGCCTGTAATATATGAGATCAACATTGTAGGTGAAAAGATCATAAACTCTAAACTGGAACTTTATAAGACAGAAGTTACCAGTTTATAGATTTACTGAAATTCTAGGTCTTTGAGCCTTCTAGAACATGGAAAGGGGCCATACTTACCCTTGAACATATATATAGACTAATATCTGAATAGACTACTAGCAAAGATACAGTAGATCTTTCTCAATCAAGGAAAAAAATGTGTCCTCTAGTGATTAAAGAATTGTTTTTGAAACATTTGTTTCAACAATGTTCTGTTTGAGTTATTCTTGGACAAACCTGTGTATTCTCAGTACCTAGTAAGAAATCACTGGAGGAGAAAGGTCCAAAGAGAACAGTACCCATCATGTGGCAAAATTTCCACACCCACTTTATAATTTGATACATTCTTGTATGTTTCTTATCTCACTGTTTCTCTTTGTTATTCACAATTGGTAAAACGATTAGGACGAATATTATTACCTACATTCAACATGTAAGTAAACTGAGGTCCAGAAAAAATGACTGCCATTTTCAAGGTCTCAAAGCTAGTTATTAGTCGAGGCAAGATTTGAGGTGAAGTGTCTGCTGCTGCTCTGTTGTGCTCAGTTGTGTCCATTTCTTTGGGACCCCATGGAGTATAACCCCATAGGCTCCTCTATCCATGGGATTCTCCAGAGTGGGTTACCATTCCCTTCTCCAGGGGATCTTCCAGACCCAGGAATTGAACTCATGTCTTCTGCATTGACAGGAAGATTCTTTTACCACTAGCCACTTGGGAAGCCCACTGGGAGGTCAAGTGTCTGGATACCAAGAATAGCACCAGTGGTTTTATTTTTCTACCCTTTCCTTGATATTTATTTTCCACTCAGCACTATTTTGGTACCATTTGTCCTGTAGCACCAAACGTCCTGTGCAGAAGAATCTGGAAAGCAATGAAGATTCCCTGTCCTTGTGGGTGGGCCAAGTAAATAAACTTCAAGCAGTTTGAAGATTCCTTGAGAGCTGTCAGCCTCCTCTTCATATTTTTATAGGTTCTTCAGTCTCCATTATTATTTTTGAAGATTTCTTCTAGGATATAAACAGAATCCTATTTTCCTCATAAAATAAACTTCTTCTATTAGCAACTGGTGATCCAAAATGATTTGAACTACTTATTATGCAAAACTGATGGATATATATACACCAAGTGGTATTGTCCAGCTCTTTGTGACCGCATGGACTATAGCCCACCAGGCTCCTCTGTCCATGGAATTCTCAAGTCAAGAATACTGGAGTGGGTTGCCATTTCCTTCTCCAGGGGATCCTCCCGACCCAGGGATCGAACCCACGTCTGTTATGTCTCCTGCATTGGCAGGTGGGTTCTTTACCCCTAGCACAACTTGGAAAGCCCCTTTATGCATAATTTTTTTTTAATCAAAATCCATTTCAAAAATTTTTGTGTTCAGTTTGTTCATAGTATCCATAATGTGTGGAAGGAAATAACAACTCACTCCAGTATTCTTGGGCTTCCCTGTGGCTCAGCTGGTAAAGAATCTACCTGCAATGAGGGAGACCTGAGTTTGATCCCTGGGTTGGAAGGAGAAAGGAAAGGCTACCTACTCCAGTATTCTGGCCTGGAGAATTCCTTGGACTATAGTCCATGGGGTTGTAAAGAGTCAGACACGACTGAAAGACTTTCACTTTCACTTTCTGATATTCTTGCCTGGAAAATTCCATGGACAGAGGAGCCTGGTGGGTTACAGTTCAAGTGGTAACAAAAGGATCAGATGCAACTTCACACGTATGCAACGCGTTGCATCCATATGTTCACTGTATGGCTATATAATCAGACATACTGCCTAAGTTTTGACCATATTAAATTTTAGTATAGAAATCTTTATAATATCAGGTTATAGTGTTAAAATGAACAAAACAAAAATTAGTTCTGGTTCAATCATTCCACAGCCAATTCTCATTAGTCAATAATTATGAACAAATGTATATGTTTCTTGCATTATTAATATATGAGCCACAAGTTCTGCATTTGGCTTTCTATTGTTGTTCCTTGTGTGATACCCGTTTTGTTCAGCTCATGGTCTTGTTTCCAGTGTTACTGCCTTTCCAAGTCATTTTTCACTTTTACCTTAAACAATGTCATTATAAAAAGGTTTTCTAATTTTTGAAAATGAAATTACTTTGTACAAGTGTCCTTAGAAAAGATGGTATAATAGGCAAGTTCTGTAATTTCTAAAACCTCAAGAAATTGATGTAAGACATAAATGAAGATTATTTGGGATTTTTTTTTTTTTTCATCTAGAAGCCCCAGAAATTTAATTGTAAGATTGATTGATTCCACTTACAAGCCAAGACTGTGATAGGGGCTATATTCGGTTCCAAAATCTTGTTGCAGAGGGTTCTGATTGAGATCACGCTCTTGCCTTTTCACACAGTGATTTCTCAGAACACTCCACTGAGATAGGTGTTAATTTCTATCCTTCTTTATTTCCTACAAGTGGAATTAGAGTGAGAATGTTCAACTAGCTTTTTTTTTTTCTTTTAAATTAACTTGTAGCACTTTGAACACTCTTGGAAATGAAGGAAATTCATCCACCTAGATTGGGGAATTGTGCAGATTTACAAGCCTTAAGTTTTGTTCTTCATTTTGTTACCGTTTTTGTTAATGGTGAGTGTGAGGGGAGATGTCATTGATGCTGAAAATATTACTTAAGAAAGAGGAAGAACAGATGCTATTATACTTATCGGAGCTATTGCATTTCAAAACAACAACAGAAAAAGACATTTTTAGAACAGTGGAATTAAACTCTACACAAAATGGGTGTTGATGCATGGGGGTTCACTAGGGAGATTCAGGCAGTAGCAAGCTGGCTTCACCAAAATATGGTATTCAAGAGGGATGCTGGGAGCACTGCAGTGACTATGTCTAAAATGTTTTGTTTTTGCTACAGCCCTGAGCTGGGGCCCTTGTGGAAAACAGATGTTTAATTAAAGTCTTGCTGCATGAATGCATGCATGGGCCCAGGTTGATTCTGAAATAAAATTCACATTCATATGACACAGTATCTCCCAGAACCTCTTAATTTCAACACCCAACTTCTTGAGACCTCTAGAGGGAAACCAGGTCATCCTTCTTTCTAAAATGCAAATCTGGTCCTGACATTCTTCTAGCTAATCACCTTCTATGGCTCCCATGTACCCACAGGAATAAATCCAGGTTTCATAGCCAGAGGTAAAAAGACCCTGATCCTACCTCAGACTCCAGCTTCATCTCTTCCTCTCATTTTTCTACCCCTTCCCTTCCACCCCAGATAAATGAGAGGCATCAACCAGCATTCTCTCTCTGTGCTTTTGTGAATGCTGTTCTCAGCATTCATGCTCTTCCAGTCCCTGGTTAATCACTGTTCTGCTGCTCAGTGCTCAGTAGTGTCCGACTCTTTGTGACTCCATGGACTGTAGCACTCTAGGCTCTTCTGTCAGTGGAGTTTTCCATGCAAGAATACTGGAGCAGAGCCATTTTCTCTTCCAGGGGCTCTTCCCAACCAGGGGATCGTCTAACCCGTGTCTCTTGTGTCTCTTGAATTGGCAGGCAGATTCTTTACCTCTGTGCCACCTGGGAAGCCCTGGCTAATCACTACTTGTCTTTTAGTATTAGTTCAAAGCTCACCTCCTCTGAGAAGCTCTCTCCTGCATCCTGGTGTCTGGCCTGAGTGCTCAACACTTTCTGGCACAGGGAAATGAGGTTTGCTGCCCTCCGTCCCCCTGAACTGCTCTCTGAAGAACCTAGATTTTTTTTTACCTTTAAATTCAAGGCACTCAGCATCAATGTGCCAGGTACACAGTAGGCATTGAAACATGCTGGGGTGAAAAAGATCAGGGGAAGGGAGAGAAAAAAACAGAATGGTGGGAAAGAAGTGGAAGAGAAGGAAGAAAGAAGAGGGAAAGATTGGTTCAGATCATATTTTTAGGCTCTGAGAGCTAGAAATGAGTTCTAAAAAGAAAACAATGCTCAACATTAAAAGAAAAAAAAACTTACTAAGAATGGGATATTTATTCTAAAGAATTAGCTTTTATATTTTGTAAATTGTTCATAGGCTTAATAGCAATAATTTTGAATCCATTCCTCTTGAATGATTGCATGATTTAAAAACAAAAGCAGTAATTTTCTTATTAAAGCCTGCACTTTGAAATCAAACAAAGCATGATTATTTCCAAGTTTGTTTGACTCCAACCTTGAGATGAAAGCCCAATTCAGAAATAACAAAATTTTCAGTCTAAAATATTTTGTTGAAATGCCAAGTAAAAAAAAAATTAATTAATTTGCAGTTTTTTTGATGTGTTTTGGGGTCATAAGTCTATTTTACTTCCGCTTTACCATGGGCTAGAGGCTTTTAACTATTTATGGGTTTCACTGATCAGCGAGTTGGGGAAAACCAAACCATTCTAAGGAGTCTGGAATTTTCATAGAAGCGGGGCTTTCTTTAAACTTGGTTGCCTTTAAAGAGAATTTTAGATATGTTTGAATATCTTTTTTATAATATGCAAATATGCAATCATTTGGAGAAAAAAATAAAAATAACCAGTCATGCTAATTATAAAATCTTACACTGCAATATACATTCCTAACTTCAAACAAAGAGGTCAGTGCTGGGGAGAGAGGACGTGCAAAGCACAGAAAACCATCTGAGACTGTCAATAGATGGTTTTCTTTGCTCCGCACACACACTCCCTACCTCTTTCCAAACTGCCTAGATGATCAGGGACTTCATGGAAACAAATAAACACAATGTATGGGGCAGAGAAGATTAGAGTTTGCCTCCAAATGTGCAAGTGAAAACTCAAACTCCTTGCATTGATCATTCACATATGATAGCCTTGCTTTAGTTGTAACCAGGTTCTTCACCCCTCAGCAATCTTTCCACTTAAAAACGTTGAGCCTCGCAGCTGAGAAATCTACATATCTGCCAGATCAAGAAGCCCTGACCAAGGCCAGCCAGTCCAAGGCTATTCAGCCCAGAACAGCAAGTCTGAAATAAAACTGAGAGCCTAAGTCTTAGATTCACAGTTGGTCAGACCACTAGACCACATTGCACCGTCAGAGCAAAGACAAATATCAAGGTTCTCCAGGGCAGTCTCTGTTTACAGATGGGTTTGCAGCCTTTCCAAAGCCGTTTGTCCTAATTTCTTCTTCCTGTTTGCAACTTATAAGTATTTCTATCTTCCTTTCCCCTTACCTAACCTATTTATATAATCACTTTTACTCTTTTGTTTGAAATGGATCCTGAGAGAAACTGAAGAATGAAATGGAATAAAATGACAGGTTCTGGGTTGTCTGGGAGCATGCTTATGTCAAGGTATTGGGACCTATCTTACTGTGGATAACATTCAAAAAGTGCATGAACACCAGAGCATATTTTACATAAAAAATAAAAGGTGCTTTGAACACCAAACAACTTCAGGCTCTCCCCGCAGGTTTTGAATCAGAGAATCTTAAGACAATGAGGAAGGGATGCAAGTTAGATATTAAATCGATTAGGCGCCTTTCAACCCAAGTGCAAGGGTGAATTTGCCCAAACCTACATTGTAAATAAAACCTTATATTTTCAAAGTGTCTATTTAAATACACAGGTGTATCAAGAATCACATAAGATAGATTCATTGTCAATGTACAGCTTTAAAACGCATGATTACTTTGACAAAACTGAACAGCCTAGAAATAAAGTGGGAGAAGCAAATTTAACACAACATGAATGCTAACACTTGAGGGAAAGCAGGTTCCTCTAGTGGAAGTCGTGAAGGTAGACTGCTGTTGAACTTTGAAAGTGAACTTTGAACACCAGGAAAATTTTAAGGTTAGAGATACTAGTTTTATTTTTATCTAATTTCATTTAACTTTATTCCTTGATGTAAGGATCACAAGTTTGTCCTTACACTATCATTAAAAACCATGGTCGGGTCAATATTTGGCTCACAGATGTAATGGATATACACTATTTCTATCAGAAATCAAGAACATATTCTTACAGAGGCAAAAAAAATTTTTTTTTCTAGTCAGTAAATTTTATACCATTTCCCTCTCTAATTCTGTTTTGGTTTCTCAAGTCTGTTTCTCTTGGTTACAAAATCTGTGTCTCCAGACTTGAACCCAGGAGTGAAAGAGGAGAGCTGCCTGGTCATTGGAACATCCACGTGGTCATCAGGCCAAACTAACCTTACAGCCAGCAGAGCCAGAAATGCCCTTGTGTGTCTGAGATCAGGCAACTTCAGCCTCAGCTGCCCAGGAGCAGTCAGCCACAGTGACCTCTTGTGAGGAACTTGGCCATAAGTCCTGACCCCTGGGTGGGGCTAGAGTATTGCAATCTTACCCCATTGCCTAATCCTTTGAACTCCAGTGGAACCAAAAAGGAGCAAGGATGGGATGAGTCTTGTCTCAAAAAGGGGTGCAGAAGAAAGAAGCGGGGAGATAGCCAAATAGCCCTCAGGTCATAAATGTTCCCAGAGGCTCTGTGTCTCACCTCTTGGGAGAGTTAACACCCTTCTTCTCTTACAGATGGTTAATACAATATAGAACCTTTGGAATGGGGAACAAAGAACCAGCCTGTTAGTCTAAGAGAAAAAAAATTTAATTAGGAGCTGAACCAGGCTGGATAGGAGAGGAAAGGGGTTCTCTTAGGAGTCCTAGGAATAGAAAGAAGGAAATGCTGCTGTTCATCAGGGATTTGGGGGAACCAATGATTCCTGTGATACAGACTGGTTTTTATCAAATTTCCAATTTAGCTAATTATATTTAATAATGGACCATTGTCTTAAGATTTGGAAGAGAAAGAGGAGCAGTCTGATGGCTTACTTACTCCATGAGAGGTTTTGTATATTTGTTTTTCTGTTCAGTTTTCCTGACTGTCTCCAGGACTATTTTCTAGATATATAGCTCTTAGATTTTTTTTTTTTTCCTGGAAAGAAGTCCCAACAAATGCACATGAAAGAAATCACAAAAAACCTCGTGAATGTTAACTACCATAGAATATTACTTTGAATCCTGTTGTCCTTGGCGCCTGGAAGCCAGGTAAGCACAACACAGGCAGCCACTTGGGCATGAGCAGAAGTTCCCTCAGCCAAATTATCCAGGTCATGGCCTTCCAGAATGAGCACACCTGGAAAAACCGGTTAGTGAAGCTCTGAGTTTTCAGTAGGCATGAAGAAAAACAGAGGGGCAGCACTGTTTCCCTAACAACATTCCCTGATGGCTTCCCACAGTCCTTAATCAAGTTCTCTGATGTGGGTACCCAGCCTAACTCTTTGATTTCTCACATCGCCTGCAGGAAGCTGGTGCTACACCAAATAAAAGAGGAGGAAAATTCACTCATTCATCCTCCTGAATCAAAAACCTAAAGGAGGAGGAAGCCTTTACAAGTTAGTAACCAACCTTTCCTTCTCCCTCCCCCTGCCTTTGGCAATTTTTTTTTTTCCCTCATGGTAGGGAGGACTGGACTTCAGATCCGTTCTGAAATAAAATATTGAATTGGAGGATCTGGTACTTTTTTCATTTCCTTCATAGGATCAAATGGCATAAAGAGCCCTTAGAGACTGATTAACTGCATGACTGAGTGATTCATTTATTCATTCAGCCATTTAGCAAGTGTTTGTTTAGGTCCTGCTTTGCAATAGGCACCATGCAAAGGCTGAGAACGCAAAGACAAAAGGGTATGAGGTTTTTGCCCTGGACTCATGGTCCAGTAATAGAGACAGTCAGGAAAACAAATAATTTGGGTATGAATCATGCCTCACAAACTAAGATATGTGTGCAATAAATGTTATTTGTCTTTATCTTCTTGAAAGGAGATTAAATACTACTCTAAGCTCTAACCTTGCAGGGCATGTGGGAAGTTCAGTCTCAGTCATTTCTGAGGGTCCCTCCCTGCTTTGCCTCTGTTGTGCAAAGGTCTTTTGGTTTTTCAAAGCCCAGAGCATATGAGGAGACCCTCTACAATCTTGGGTCCACACAGACTATTCCCGGATGCCTGTGGTTCACTCCCAGCTTATTCTTTGAGGTTTGGAAGCCCCACTACTTCCATGACACACATAGGCCACTGGATCCTCAAGGACACTGGACCCTGTTACCTAAAACCCATTTGCTAGATAAATGGATAGGTCTCCCTGTCTGCTGTGGTCTTGCTATTTTGCAGGGTTCCACTAAGAGTAGATGCTTGAAAGAGTGGACGCTTGTTCCATGGAAGAAAAGCTATGACAAACCTAGACGGTATATTAAAAAGCAGAGACATCGTTTTGCTGCCAAAGTCCGTAGTGTCAAAGCTATGATTTTTCCATTAGTCGTGTGAGAGTTGGATTATAAAAAAAGGCTATGCATTGAAGAACTGATGCTTTCAAACTGTGGTGCTAGAGAAGACTCTTGAAGAGTCCCTTGGACAGCAAGGAGATCAAACTAGTCAGTCCTAAAAGAAATCAACCCTGAATATTCTTCGGAAGGACTGATGCTGAAGCTGAAGCTCCTTTACTTTGGCCACCTGATGGGAAGAGCCGACTCATTAGAAAAGACTCTGATGCTGGGAAAGATTGATGGCAGGAGGAGAAGGGGATGACAGAGGACGAGATGGTTGGATGGCATCACCAATTCAATGGACATGAGTTTCAGCAAACTCAGGGAGATGAAGAATGACAGGGAAGCCTGGGGTGCTGTAGTCCATGGGGTCGCAAAGAGTCGGACATGACTGAGCAACTGAACAATAACTAAGAGTAGGGCCTGCCTGACACCCATGTCCTTAGGACTCACCCAGCTCCATTCTCTTCCTTGTCTGGGAGGATAATCTCCTCTGTCTTCCTCTCGTGTATTTCCTCTGCCCCCAGTACAGCAGAATTTGCTCCAGGAGATACCCTATTGCAGGAATGAATATAAATGAATATCCCACTTATTATTCTGCTCTTAGACCCTAACAGTGAGTGTCTCCTCAATTGTCTCCTCCAGCACCATGCCTGGGTGACTCACGAGCCTCACCCTAGTCCCAGCCCAGTGTTAGAATATATGCTTGAATACGTGTTGTAGGAAGGTCACAACTATGTATGGAGTTTAAGGGACTCAGAGAAAGGCTAATATTTCTTCTGGGTCATGTTCACAATGTGTATAAGGTATTGGGGATAGGCATCTGGGGTCAAGAGAAGAGAACACAAGGAACAGAGAGAAGAAAGAGCCTGTGTGTTCCAGGGAATGTAAAAATCCTCCTATGGGGTATGTGTGTGTGTGTGTGTGTGTGTGTGTGTTAATGTAATGGTGTAATGGTGAGAGATGAGGCTAGAAAAAACATTGGAGCTAAATTCTGAAGGGACTTCAAATAAATCTTGGTGGTTTCCAAGGTGAATTTCTAAGGTAAACAGTTTAAGGTCATTTTCTACACTATAGTATCAAGTGGAATCTGTGGGTTTTAGAGTCTGCTGGATGTAGCTTGTAATCTCAACTCCATCGTTTTCATGCCATGTGATTCTGGATAAGTTATTTAACCTTTCTGTGCCTCAACTTCTATTATCTGTAAAACGGACATAGATAATGGTAGCAATTTTAGAATCTTTTTTGTAAGAATTAAATAAAACAAGATATGAAAGTGTCTGCACAGTTCTGGGCATGGAATCATGGATAATAATGGCCCCAAAGGTCAAAAGAGATGAACACCAGGACGAGCATGTGGGTCAAGGCTTTGATGATTTCACCAAGTTCAAGTCAGTGTCTGGCACCCAGACACCACCCAATTCATTTTGTTCCGAGAGTTCTAAGAGAACCTAGTGTAAAGTAAAATGAGCCATCAGAAAAGAGAGAGGTGTATACGTTTCCAAAGTCTGCTTGTAACAAAGTACCACAAACCAGGTGATTTAAAACAACACGTATATATTCTGTCACAATTCTAGAATCTAGAAGTCCAAAATCAAGCAATCAAGATGATCATGTTTCCTCTGAAACTCTGGGTGGAATCCTTCCTTACCTCTTTCTAGCTTCTGGTGGGGTTTCTTGGAGTGTTTTTGTGGTCACATGGTATTCTCCCTGTGTGTCCATCTCATCTCCTTTCTGTTCTTAAAAGGACTCAAGTTATATTGGATTAAGCGTCCACATACTCCAAGATGACCTCACCTTAATTTACATCTTAATCATGTCTGCAAAAAACTGTTTCCAAATAAGGTCATATTTTCAGATACCAGGGGTTAGGACTTCAGCATATCTTTTTGGAAAACACAACTCAGGGTTTTATGGAGCTTGGGCTTGGAGCTGTGATTCTGGTGAAGTTACCTCTCAGAAGCCAGGTGTGTTATCTGCAAAGTCAGGAATGATTCTAAAATGTTATGATTATCTGAGTCTGCCTTGACTCTAAAAATGAGATCTATCTAGGGGCAAAAATCTGAAGCAACTAATTGAAACCGTGTGTTCAAATCAAAACTGCAGTTTGAGGAACTAGGGATTACATAACTAATAACCTAAGACTTTACTGACCCTGGTTGAGTTAGGAAGCCGTGCTTATGAAAGAATGCATTCTGTTTGAACAATTTCTTCAGTCGGGCAGAGGATAGATTTTCTTGTGTAACTGGCATTTCCCACCCCTCCCTGAAAATGCGTTTGGATAAATATATTTGAAAGAAACAACATCAAGTAAAAGAAAATGAAAAGCTTAATTTACTGTCTAAATATAAACATCCTATACAGTGATTTCAGTTTTGAGTACTGAAATGAAACCATTGCTAAACATCCCTCCTCCCTTAACTGTAAAATAAAGATGACACTGAAGATCTTCACTTCACCGTCTGTATACATCTGCCCTCCAGTCTCCTTTAACTCTGATCCCTGGTTGCAGTTATATATATATAACTGCAAACACATATATTTTTGTGGTTCTCTCTATAATAAAACTGATGCATGGGTCATGCTTACAATTTGAGTCTGTCTTCAAAATATGGCACGTTTAGGGTAATCCTGCCTGTTGATATCCAGCCAACCATCCCCGTAATCATATCCTCTCATCTTTCCATGTTTTATGATTTGATTGTATATGTGAATGAGGGGAACTTGCTCTAGTTCCATCTTGGAGGGCCTATGGTAACCCAAATGTTGGCACATACTCTGTATCCTTAAGAAGGAAGCAAAAGTTTGCTAGAACCTTAGAAGATGGTTCAAATGGGTAAAGGATTTTATTAAGGGGATAGTATGAGAAGAGACTTCAAGGCTGAAGAATATAGAGCATATTTGGAGGAAATTGATGTATTGCATTAATGCTCTACTCCCAGATGAGCCTTAAAAAGGCATTCAGTTCAGTTCAGTTCAGTTCAGTCGCTCAGGCGTGTCTGACTCTTTGTGACCCCATGAACCGTAGCACACCAGGCCTCCCTGTCCATCACCAGCTCCCAGAGTCCACCAAACCCATGTCCATCAAGTCGGTGATGCCATCCAACCATCTCATCCTCTGTTGTCCTCTTCTCCTCCTGCCTTTAATCTTTCCCAGCATCAGGGTCTTTTCAAGTAAGTCAGCTCTTCGCATCAGGTGGCCAAAGTATTGGAGTTTCAGCTTCAACATCAGTCCTTCCAATGAACACCCAGGACTGATCTCCCTTAGGATGGACTGGTTGGATCTCCTTGTAGTCCAAGGGACTCTCAAGAGTCTTCTCCAACACCATAGTTCAAAAGCATCAATTCTTCAGCACTCAGCTTTCTTTATAGTCCAATTCTTACATCCATACATGACCACTGGAAAAACCATAGCCTTGACTAGACAGACCTTTGTTGGCAAAGTAATGTCTCTGCTTTTTAATATGCTGTCTAGGTTGGTCATAACTTTTCTTCCAAGGAGTAAGTGTCTTTTAATTTCATGGCTGCAATCACCATCTGCAGTGATTTTGGAGCCCCCCAAAATAAAGTCTGACACTGTTTCCAGTTTCCCCATCTATTTCCCATGAAGTGTTGGGACCAGATGCCATGATCTTCGTTTTCTGAATGTTGAGCTTTAAGCCAACATTTTCACTCTCCACTTTCACTTTCATCAAGAGGCTTTTTAGTTCCTCTTCACTTTCTGCCATAAGGGAGATGTCATCTGCATATCTGAGGTTATTGATATTTCTCTCAGCAATCTTGATTCCAGCTTGTGCATCCTCCAGCCCAACATTTCTCATGATGTATTCTGCATATAAGTTAAATAATCGGGGTGACAATATACGGCCTTGACTTATCCTTTTCCTATTTGGAACCAGTCTGTTGTTCCATGTCCAGATGTAACTATTGCTTCTTGACCTGCATACAGGTTTCTCAAGAGGCAGGTCAGGTGGTCTGGTATGCTCATCTCTTGCAGAATTTTCCACAGAAAATTAAAAAGGCATAGTGGAGCCCTTTCATGAAAGGGCTTTACCTCTAAGGCTGAGAACTTTAGAACTGATTCCGCAGACATCAAGAAGCCACTGAAGGTTTTAGGGGAAGGTGGTTAACATAATAGTCGGTTTTAGGAAGTTATCCCTTTAACAACACAGAGTGTGGGCTGGTGAGGGTGAATCTGCATTTGCAGGGACCATCCCTGTAGTCATTACAAAAGTGGCAGGAAGCACGATGCCAGCCTACACAGAAGACGGATGGGAAGTATCAATATTAGGAGACAGTGCAGACCCACAGGCATGAAAATGTGATTTCTAGTCTGAGCGAATGGAGGAACGATGTGACCCAATGGATGTGTGGAAGGGTTGCGTTCTATTTCAGACGTGTTGAGTTTGAGGTGACTTCAGGACAATCCAGAGAAGATGTTCCCTGGGAAGCATGAGGTCACTATCTCTGCTCTGGCATGTTTATAGAGAAGGCTCCCAAGGGCAGGGCCTGCAGCACTGTGTCCTTTGCTGAATTCAGACGCCCTGTGTTAATGTTGACTGAACACACAGTGGTTACTCAGTCGATCCAAGTTAAGATCTTGACACAGCACCTTTCATCAAACGCTCAGCAAAGTCATTAACAGCCATACCTATTTATTCAGCCATAATGCAAGAGACTTGTAGTTCTAGCATTTTAAATAGAGCAACTCCTAACCAAGACATTCTTCTAAAATCAGCTTTTTACTGAGTGAAAAGTGATGCAGGAATAGCCTCTAGTCACATGCTCCATATATCTAAGAAATGGGAGTAGATTTCAGGAGCCTGAACTCCCAGATGACTACTTTCATCGGGGCTACTTTTTTTTTCTTTGCTACTTGATGTATTAACATTATACATTAAAGAAGTTTCAAGGACCTGGTTTGAGAAGAATGACCAGAAAAAGTCTTTTTTTACCCATAAAATGGGGGAAAAAGAGAAGGGTTGGTTAGATGCCAAAAGCGATCATGTGTTTTCGAGATGCCCTTGGTTGGTATGCTCATAAAAATAATTTACAGGGGGAAAGTTGACATGGAGCCACTTTCTGAACTTACAAGCTGTGCTTTTTGATTTCAGTTGAGAGAGACAAAAATATGAATAGGGCAGAGGTAAAGAAATAACATGACCCCTTGACATGTGGATGTGCAATGCCTAAACCAGTGATATTAACTGATTTGGGGAAGGAAAACAAAACAAAAACAAAAAACTCATTTGCTTTTCCACCAACTCAGGCAGGAAGGAATTGGAGAATGCTTTCTGTACTGGAAGCCAGGACCCCTGGGTTCTAGTTTGGACTGTGCCCCTAAAGACAAGTTCTGCTACTAACCTTGGGTAAATCACTTCACCCTCTGCAGGGTGGCAGTTTCAGCTATAATTTTCTCTCCTTCACACATCACCTTCTCTATTGATTCTTTACCCTGCAGCCTTCTTTAAGTCATCACACATGAGATGTATAAAATACCTATATATTTTTGGATGCTGTATTTCCTACTGAGAGAAGCTCCTCTTCTTGTGGCTAATAATGAAAATTACAACGGTAGAGCCTGGCTCACTTGTGTCAAGATGATATGAGTAAACTGAAGGTCACTTTCAGCATACTTCACCATGCCTCCCAGGCACTGCTGATAAGAAAAAGAAAAAAGGACAAAGACAAAATTAACTTTTAATTTCCCATCCAAGCTACAAACTGACAGAAACAGGGAGATGGGTAGGATCTCTTCTAACATAAAATGGAGAATTATATATTAAATATCTTATCTGATCTAACTTATCAGAGATAACCAAGCATGCAACTATTTAAATCTGTATTTATAGGTTAAGTCCCTTGCTCTGAGCACTAACAAATTTTTGTGACATATTTTCATATATAGTATCATTCCAAAAGTCTTTCAGCTCTAAATTAGATGAATAAACAAATTAGACACATGAACTTTCTCTTTGGAGTAGTTTTCTTTCCAAGTAATCACTAAAGTTATTTACATGTTGATATAAGACATTACTTAACATAATGAGTAATAATTTTCTCACCCTCCGAGGAATTAGCCACCAACCATTCTTCAATAATTTATTTTTGCAATTCTATAGCATCACCCGGAGAAGGCAATGGCACCCCACTCCAGTACTCTTGCCTGGGAAATCCCGGGGATGGAGAAGCCTGGTGGGCTGCAGTCCATGGGGTCACTAAGAGTCGGACACGACTGAGTGACTTCACTTTCACTTTTCACTTTCATGCATTGGAGAAGGAAATGACAACCCACTCCAGTGTTCTTGCCTGGAGAATCCCAGGGACGGGGGAGCCTGGTGGGCTGCCCTCTATGGGGTCGCATAGAGTCGGACACTACTGAAGTGACTTAGTAGTAGTAGTAGCATTACCAGGAATATTAGTAAAGAACCTGACTTTTTTTTGATATCTGATTTATTTTATAAAACTAGATCAATAATTATGGTTGGTTAAGCATTAGACATATAAGCCATCTAACATAATATATAGATAATTTATATTAACTATGGACAATGAATTCATGTCATAGAACATCCCACCCATAAATGAACAGTGAAGCTTACAGTCAAATGACTAGCACTTTCAAACAATAGATTTCAAAACTATTTTTAAGTATGGACTCTTCCCATTTAAACTTGGTACCTTTGTTTTGTTGTTGTTGCTCAGTCTATCATAACCAGTTCTTTGTGACCCCATAAACTGCAGCACGCCGTGATTCTCTATCCTTCACTATCTCCCGGAGTTTGCTCAAACTCATGTTCACTGACTAGGTGATGCCATCCAACCACCTCATCCTGTCGCCCTCTTCTCCTCCAGTCCTCAGTCTTTCCCAGGATCAGGAGCTTTTCCAATGAGTCAACTCTTCCCATCAGCTGCCCAAAGTATTTCCTTTAGGATTGACTGGTTTGATCTCCTTACTGTCCAAGGGACTCTCAAAAGTCTTCTCCAGCACCATTGTTTGAAAGCTACACATCTTTGCGTAGCATATTCTAAGTCCAGCGATTTTATGCTTATAAGCAGGACTACCCTTGATTTCAAAGAAGTCCAATTCATCACACTCAGGTTTATGCACAAATTAATTATGGCTTTATTGTTTTACAAATTCATTCTTTATTTTACAGAAAGACAAGTTATCCTATTGCATTTAAGTATAATCTGGTTTCTATAACAGTTATGATTACTCAGAGCCTGCAAGCTAAGAGGCTTCAGTCGTGTCCAGCTCTTTGTGACCCTGTGGACTGTAGCCCTCCAGCCTCCTCTATCCATGGGATTCTCCAGGAAAGAACACTGGAGTGGGTTGTCTTGCCCTCTTCCAGAGGATCTTCCCAACACAGGGATCAAACCCAAGTCTCCCATGGTCTTGCATTGCAGGCAGATTCTTTACCACTGAGCCAACCAAGGAAGCCTTGATTACTCAGAAGTGTATCTACTGTATAAAGCATGTTTTAACCTCTGCTATAACTTTTTAACATAAGATTACTACTTAATAGCGATGCATACCATTCAGGAAAAATGTGCAATACTGGCTTTAGATTTGATAAGTTCTTAAACTTTCAAGTGAGTAAGTGAAGTCACTCAGTCGTGTCCAACTCTTTGCGACCCCCATGGACTGTAGCCTACCAGGCTCCTCTCTCCATGGGATTCTCCAGGCAAGAATACTGGAGTGGGTTGCCTTTTCCTTCTCCACAAGTGAGTAAGCATCCCCCCAAAATGATGCTTTACTTTGATGATACATAATAATTCTGTTTTACCCTAAATCAACACAGTTCAGGAATTTACAGTGAAACAGAAATTCCAAAGGAAAATAATAACCTTGAACTCCCAGGTGGAACTAGTGGTAAAGAACTCGCCTGCCAATGCAGGAGACACAGGAAATTCAAGTTTGATCCCTGGGTCAGGAAGATCCCCTGGTAGAGGGCATGGCAACTCACTCCAGTATTCTTGCCTGGAAAATTCCATGGACAAAGGAGCCTGGCAGACTACAGTTCATAGAATCGCAAAGAGTCAGACATGACTGGAGTGACTTAGCACCATAGCACATACAGTATATATACCATAGATAGTTTGAATATCCAGGGTTTCAATCTCCAATCTGCATAAGAAACATTAAACATTCTTTAGAAGCTCTAGGCTTAGTCTTATGCAGTAGAAATGGAGGTGATATTAAAAATGAATAGGGAAGTGCAGAGAATTAAAAGTATTTTCATTTAAAATTTTAAATAGGGTATCTGGCTTTCTGAGGCATGGTATTTTTTTTAATAGCATTTTAATATTTAATTAAGGCCAATGGTCCATCATAGGAAATAACAAGTAAGCAAAAAAAGCAAACTAAAATGTCATACATAATTCTAGAATTACTGATACACAGACATTCTGGGTTGACTTGTGTTCCCTCTCAAATTCAAATATTGAAGTCCTAATCCCACTTGCTCAGACTGTGCCCTTACTTGGAAAGAGTTTTACAGAGGTAATCAGCTTAAAGTGAGGTCATTAGTGTGGCCCTAATCCAACATGACTGATGTCCTTATAAAAAGGGAAAATATGGACACCATTATGCACAGAGGGAAGACTATATGAGAAGACACAGGGAGAAGACAGCCATCTGCAAGCAAAGGGGAGAGGCCTGGAGCTGACCCTTCCTTCAGAGCCCTCAGCCAGGACCAATCATGCTGACACTTTGATTTCAGACCTCTAGCCTCCAGAACTGTCAGACAATAAATGTCTTTTGTTTAAACCACCTGGTCTGTAGTAAACTAATACACTCTTCATCTTTTTGCCAAATGTGTAAATATTTATATTATATATGTAATATATATATATACACACACACACATACATGTATAAATGTATGGGCTTCCCAGGTGGCTAGAGTTAAAGAGTCCATCAGCTAACGCAGAAGATGCAGGAGACCTGGCTTCAAGTATGCAGTCACAAAGAGTTGGACAGAATGAGTGACTGAGCACAGCAGCATACATACACGTATATGTGAATATGTAAATATACCTGTGTATGTATGCACGCGTGCTAAGTGTTTCAGTCATGTCCAACTCTGTGTGACCCCACAGACTGTAGCCTGCCAGGGTCCTCTGTTCATGGGATTCTCCAGGCAAGAATACTGCGGTGGGTTGCCATTCCCTTCTCCAGAGGATCTTCCCAACCCAGTGATTGAACCCGCATCTGTTATGTCTCCAGCATTGGCAGGAGGATTTTTTTTACCACTAGCACCACCTAGGAAGCCCTATACATGTGTATGCTGCTGCTGCTGCTGCTGCTAAGTCGCTTCAGTCGAGTCCGACTCTGTGTGACCCCATAGATGGCAGCCTACCAGGCTCCCCTGTCTCCGTGATTCTCCAGGCAAGAACACTGGAGTGGGTTGCCATTGCCTTCTCCAATGCATGAAAGTAAAAAGTGAAAGTGAAGCCGCTCAGTCGTGTCCGACTCTTAGCGACCCCATGGACTGCAGCCTACCAGGGTCCTCCCATGGGATTTTCCAGGCAAGAACTGGAATGAGTTGCCATTGCCTTCTCCAATACATGTGTATACGTATATTTAATTGGTATTATAATACATACTGCTTTGTATTTATTTTTCATTTTACGTATAAGAACATTTCACTACATCTTAAGATATAATCATAACAATGATGATAATTTAATGTGGAATGTGCATTTATTAGGTTCTGGGCACTAGTAAGTACTTTATGTCTATTATCTTAATCCTTATGATTTCTAGAAGAACATCATGTTTAATGGCCATATTACATTCCATTAACTGGGTATATCATAAGATATTTAAAGTATATCCTATTATCAAACATTTAGGTTTCTTCCATTTGGAAGGTGTGGTATTAAAAATTATTTCTGCCATGAACATCTTTGCATCATGGTCTAGGTGCATACATGGTATCTTCTTGGGATGAGGGGTCTATGGGCTTATAAATCTTAAAGGCAATTTGGCAAAATATCAATTATATACTTATATAATAAGTACATATTTTTATTTTAAAGTATATGATTGTGCATATATATATATATATATTTGTGTGTGTTTGTGTTGTGAGTTTGTATACAAACACACAGATATCGTCCGTATGGATACAATTTGTAGACAAATAATGATATGGTGCATGTGTATTCATTCAGCCACTAAATCATGTCTGACTCTGCAACCACGTGGACTAGCCCACCTGGCTCTTCTGTCCATGGGATTGTCCAGGCAAGAATACAGCAGTGGGTAGCCATTTCCTTCTGCAGGGAAACTTCCTAACCCAGGGATTAAACCCGTGTCTCCTGTATCTCCTGCACTGCAAGCAGATTCTTTACCACTGAGCCACCAGGGAAACCCAATGATGACAGCATTTTGTCTTAATTTAAATGTCCTTGACTCCAAAAAACTTGAACTTTGAAAATGTGTCCTTTAGTCCTTACTATTTTATGTGCATATCTTGTTTGTTTACTTTTAATCTGAGATCATAATGAAAGTCATTCTGCTCTGGATGACTTTCATGATTTCCCAAACTTTCAATGCTCCCCCTCATTTGAGAATTAACACCAGCTGATGTTTAGTAACCTCCAACACATAATGCTTCTTGTCCATCCTAGGGTCATATTTCTGACAACCTCAATCAAATATAACACAAACACGAACCAAGAAATAAGATATAAGAGTCTCTAAGAATGAAGGAGGTCATGAGTAAAGGAGACTCTTAAAACATTTCATTTACACAAATTTTAGCTGTGTTAGACAATAAGCTAGAAGACTGAGAGAGAAAATGGTTACTGGTAGACACTGGCTTGATTAAATAAAATGTTCTTCCTTGTTGCCTAAAATACTAACTACATTCTTTTCACTCCCTTCTGCAGAATTCAAATGTTACTATAGAGACTCAATTTAAATATAAGTTTTTCTGAATTCCTTGACTAGATTTTCTACCCACCTACTACTCAGCTCCTTTGCCGCATACTGATACTTCACGTAAATCTCCTATGTGACTTGCAACGTCTCTTCATTATTTGCTCGTATATCTGTTTCTGACACTAGATTGTGAACACCCTTAGATCACCATGCCTTTCGTCTTAGTAGTTTCAGTGTCTGATCCCAGACAAAGGCTGTCAGGAAGGAACCACATAATGGGTGACATCACTCATTCTGAGGGTATTTGGATTGAGGGTGGATCCAAATAGTTACTTGGATATTCAAGACTAAATCTGAGATTTTTTTTTTTTTTTTGATCTGCAGCATTAGCTCTTTGGAAGAAAACAAATATACTAACTTCAGAGCAATCAGATGATACACGAATCTACGTGGATCCCTAGAGAGCTCAATCACACATCCATGCAGGCATATGATAGTTATGGATATCACACATCTCCTTGTCTTCCTGGTTGTGAGTTTTTGTTTTTGTTGTTGTCTTTTTTTTTTTTTAATATTTATTTACTAGTTTGTCTGCGCTGGCTCTTAGTCGTAACTCACAGGATCTTTAGTTACGGCATGTGGGATCTAGTTCCCTGACCAGGAATCAAACCCAGGTCCCCTGGGTTGAGAGTGCAGACTTAGCCACGGGACCACCAGGGAAGTCCCAGTTGTTTTTCATCTGTAAAACAAGAGAGTTGTGACACAAGCTCCAAGGGGTTTTTCCGAACTAAAAGCCCGTGATTCTCGTTCTAAGGGGCAAGACTGCATATGGAGTGGCTTCACTGCTATTTTGAGGGCAGGTTGAGCCTGGGGCCGCCTGTATCACTGCCTCAGAGTCTCAGAGATAGCATGCTGTTTACACGCGGTGGTGCCGCCTGGCCTCTGATAGCTGATCCTATCAGACCGTTATTTCCAGCTGTCTTCAGGACCAGCTGCTGTGTCCAAATTTGCCCGCTTCACCACTGGAGAGTGTAGGCAGCAGACACACGCCTTGTGGGGCTCTTGAACTGCTCCACAAATGCTTGGGCGAATTCGACCTCATAGAAAGCCACCCATAGAAGCTGACTTGGAACCAGGACGGTTTCGTGTTTCCACTAGGTCTGCAAATTCCTCTAGGAACCAGGTGGGGCCAGAATTGAGGGAGAGCAAAGGAGCCTAAAGAAACTGAAGAAATGGGACAAATTCACCACCTGCTAATAATGACAATGTTTGTTTGTAAGCATGTAAGTTTATAGATACAATAGATTTTTTTGGTAAGTATGTAGATATTGGATGTAGTGATGGTTCAAAATGATGTCATAAGGAGCTGAAAAAGAGAACTGGGACCACCCAATATTTGGTGAGCATATTTCTGTGTGTGTGCTCAGTCACTCAGTTTTGTCTGACTCTTTGAAACCCCATGGACTATAGCCCAGCAGCCTCCTCTGTCCATGGGATTCTCCAAGCAAGAATGCTGGAGTGGGGTGCTATTTCCTTTTCCAGAGTATCTTCCCAGTCCTGGGGATTGAACTCACGTCTCCTGTGTCTCCTGCATCGGCAGGCAGATTCTTTATCACTGAGCCACCTGGGAAGCCCATACCTGGGATGTACATACCTCTGTATATAGTGTTGAATAGATACTTTTAAGATTTAGGTACTTTTCTCAGTACTAAAACTAGGGCAGAGCAATGAAAACTTAAAAGCTGTTAGAAGAGAGAGATAGCAGTAGTTGGAAATGGTAAATAAGACTTCATCGTATTATCAACATGACTTTTGCTTACTAGAGAACTCTAGTGTTCATGTTCACTTAATCTGATCTCTTTTATCTAAAAAAAAAAAAAAAAATCCAAATTTCTATTTTGCTCTTAGCAAAGTTGTGTGCCATATAGTTACAGAACCATTGCTTCCGTTCTAACCAGATACTGAGTTTCTGGGACCAAAAGAAGCCGAGTCCATTTCTTCCTGTCTAGACAGCTCCTTTTCTGTGCTACACTGCAGTTGGACTTGCTTGCAAAGAGAGTGATGTGATTTGAACTGAAATGACCTTGCTTCCAAAGGGATATCAACAGCTCTCTGAGAGGAACAAATTTCCCTGATTTAAGTTGAAATCAAATGGATAAAGGATTCAAGTCTAAGTCATTTAGTCTCTTTTACCTGGTTTCTCCTTAACATAAGAATTTGAAGGACTTAGCTTCTTGCAGTTGTTCCAAGACACTAAAGAATTTCTTTATGCAAATTCTAGTCATACAACAATTTCAGCTATATAAATTATCTTTTATTAAGTTTTGTGCTCAGTTGCTCAGTCGTGGCTGACTCTTTGTGACCCCGTGGACTGTAGCCCACCAGGCTCCTCTGTCCATGGAATTTTCCAGGCAAGAATATTCGAAAGGGTTGCCATTTCCTTCTCCATTATTGAGGTATAATTGAACTATAAGATTATATTAGTTTCAGGTGTACAACGTAATGTCTTGATATTTATATATATTGTGAAATGATCTCCAGCAGAAATCTAGTTAACTTCCATACACATTATTTTAAACAGCTTTTTGTGATGTGCAAAGAATCAGGTTGGCATGGTAGAGGACTCAAAGGCTATGGAAGATTATTCAATAGAGAAGTCATCTATTACTTATCTCGCTAAGGAAAAAGGATTGACTTTGGTTAAAATGCAGGCATCATTATTAAATAAAAACCTGACCACAGATATGAAACCCAAGTCTTTGGCAGTTTCTCTAATGTTTTATTAGATAAATCTGAATAGCCTTGAATTTTCATAATAAGGTCCAAAAAGCAAAAGGATAATGATGTCGCTCTGCTGAAAAAAAAATTTATTTCATATTCTTGGGCAATATTTAATTTTACAAGGTCAGAAATAATGGGAAACTAATGTATTACAAAGAGATCAAGTCCTTGGTTTTCAATACGCAACGATACATACATAAGCTAATGAAGGAGTCTTACTTGGTTATAAATGATTACAGGCTATGTTGTAATAATAACCACACTATCATTTTAATATGTCTGCCAAGGACCATGAAGCATCTACCAAATATATTTCCAGCCTGAATTTGTTGGGAAAATGTAGTTATTTCTGGAGATTCTTGAGACACATTTTGTATCTGATACTAGTTTTCGAGGGTTTTGAGAAAAGTTTAAGCCACTTGTTATGGGAAATTACTAAGATGGAAGAGACGGCACAATGCCACACTGCCCGTTCTGGTTTTAAAAATCTCTCTATCTCAATGCTATTCACACTAGGACAAACAAGTTTCATCACTTGAAATGTAAAGGTATTTTTCCCTTGAGCATTAACTTTGACCACTCCTGGCTTTCCTATAGCAAAATAAACAAACAATGATTAGTATTTGTTAAGCACCAAGAACTCTGTTAAGTACAATGTACTCCTAATGCTCTCCTAATGCTCAAAAGGATCCCATCACATGGGTGATAACATTTACTCCCATTTTACAGCTGGGAAAACTGAGGCACAGGGTGTTAAGTATCTTTTTCAAGGTCACAAAGGTAATAAGTGGCAGGGCAAGGAAGAGCCCAACCCAGGCCTTTGGCTTTAGGGTCTAAATGCATAGCCACTACATCATTCAGCCTCATCTGCACAATAAGCAAAAACTACAAGGATTCAGGTATCTATGTGTATGTGTGCGGGGAGGGTGTGTTTAATATTAAAGATTCTAAGGCCATTATTTCCTAAGAAATAGACTGCTACTTTGCTACCTTATAACTCTTTACTAAAGCTGAAAATCCAGGAGCCATATTTTAGCTGACTTAAAGGCATTAAAGTGCTATTTCACCTGGGAAAACTGAAAATTTGAACTATATTTAAACTAAACATGTAAGGTGAGCATAGCTTGAAATTTTAAAAGATAATCATCTCCAGTTGATTGTGTTTTGGGGTGCTGTTTTGTTTTTAATTTTTAAGATTACAGAAAAACTGAGAAAATAGTACAGAAATAACCATAGAAACTTTGATATTTCTCATTGCTAATACTGTATTTCATTTGATTATATGTGTTTCTAAGTGAATCACAGCTGTCATAACATATAACCCTAAGTATTTAACTACACATCACTCAAAAATAAGAACAACTTCTCATTTTCCCCCATAATTTGCAATAGAATTATATTATTATCATATTTAGGAAAATTATAATAATTATAATTTCTTAATACCCTCTAATAGCTATCATATTCAAATCTCTTACAATTGTGAAAAAATATATATTTTATAGCTGTTTTATTCAAGCCACAGTCAAAACAAGGTCTAATCATTGCATTTACATGTTAGGGTTTAAGTCTTTTTTCTAACTTATTTTTAAAGTTGCTTCACTGGACTTCTATAATTGTCCTTTTAAAATGTTCCTTAAAATAAGCATGTGATTTTTTTTAAATTAAAAAGCAAATAAGGGCATTGGAGTTGATATCTTTTTAGAAAACTAAAACAAATAAAACATAACCATATATCTTTTAATGATCTTTTAGATATCCTTTCCAACTGTCCAGTACCATGACTTGCCCATCTCTTACCATGGTCTCATCTTTCCCAGCCCAGTCAGAAGAAAGCCAATGAAAAAAGTTAAACCTTAAAAATTCAGAGCAGAAAGATCAAACATGCTGGAGATCAACCAGCATAACTACTTCCTTTAATACATTAGAAAACCAAGTTCCAAGGAGGTGAAATAAACTGCCCTCGGATACAACTACATATTAACAGAAAATGAAACTAGAACAAAAGTCCGATGCTTTTTTCCAGTAATACCGCAATAGAAGAAGATCATATTACCTGGCCCTTGTCCTTCTAAAGGATTGCAGAACAAATGACTTTTCAGGTCTTATGCTCTGGCCCCAAAGTCAATAAGGCTGTTACTGACGTTCCAATTTGCATCAGTGACAGCACATTTTATCAAACAAGTCTGTAGTTTAGCCCCAAAGACCCAGCTCAAATCTGTGGACATGAGGTCATACAAACCTTTGTACTGACCTTTTGTGCTTACCCGAATGCCTGATGAAGCCACATACAGGACTGGATGGACTATGGCTCTCAGGAGAACCTTGCAGACTCAGCCGGTCACAGGCTTAAGGGGATCCAATGCAACCTCCTTTTCCCAGTTTGACTTAAACTTGGCTTTTCTTTTGTCATTGAGGTAATATTTCTTCTCTTTCTGTGTGTTTCTGTGGCTGTTCCACACTGGCAATCTTGACTGACCTCACCCTAAATGGAATTATCATTGGGCTTGGCTAGTCATGGAACCCCAAGCCCCTATTCACAAAGATTTACAGGACCCATGTGTGATACAGACAGTCAAGCAAAACTCATGCAATTCAATAAATGGGAGTAAAACTGCACATATATGCACACACACACACAATATATATTTAAGAGCATTCTCTCTTTCTTTTGGCTCCTACCCTGTAAGGGTATGGGTTTGACAAACTTTCCTGACATGGAGAACCTTAGGTCACCACTAAAAGGCACAATGACTCATGCAGATCTGAGATACACAGTAAGAGAGCCCTGACAACACCACATGCACCTACTTGGCATTCTGCGAGGTGAGTTAATAAATGTGCTTTTTTGGCTTTGCACAGATGCTGTTATGCTTCTGTCATTTACATCCAAAAAGTCTTCATGGGTACAAAGTTCTATTCTGAAGAGGATCATGAAGCCTTGAGGTTTTCAAGACATCTAAAGATAGTGATTTGTACCTTGCCGCACTATTTCTAATTCTGAAAGCAGAAGTTACACATGCATAGGGGTCCTCTCCGTGGTAGTGACAATCAGAAATTAAATTTGTGTTTGTCTTTTTCTTTAGAGAGAGAAGTGACAGAGACTACATAGTTTAGGCCAGGATTAAAAAAAAAAAAAAATCACCAGACATCACCTTAGAGTCACAGACGGTAGCCTGATTTAGAAAGGTAGGTAGAAATATGGGGCTTAATGTCTCAATTGTGTCCAGCTCTTTGTGACCTCATGGACTATAGCCCTCCAGGCTCCTCGGTCCATGGGCTTTTCCAAGCAAGCACACTGGAGTAAGTAGCCATTTCCTCCTCCAGGAGCTCTTCCCGACACAGGGGTCAAACGCACGTTTGCAGCATCTTCTGCACTGGCAGGCAGATTCTTCACCACTGAGACACCTTGGATTTACTTCAGAACCTCCCTTGGAAGGTTATATCACCTTTCTACTTCAGTGAAAGCTGCCTCTTGTGAAAGGGAGGTGTATGACGAATTTGGATGTTGTGAGGAAAGAAGTCAAGATCAGCTACTCCTCCCTTGGGCAGGTCACTGAGGAGGAGGAGGGATGAAAGACCAAGGCCCAGGAACTGGTAAACATCAGGACGGGATCTGCCCCTGCCCCTGGGAATGAGCTTGCACTTAGAAACTGTCTGTATTTGTATTACAGCAATTGCTGGGGCTTCAAACATGAACTGCCTCTGGCAAACCTCGCAACTGAAGAAGCAGGATGGCCACGGGATTCTGGACCAGTAAACTCTGTTCCAAATGTGTGGCGTGGTCTTCAACAGTGAGGAGCAGGTCTTTAACAGTGTGTGGCCGCAACTGAAGCCACCACTGGCTTCTCTTTGCTTGATTCTGGGCAGAACTGCTGTCATATATTTAATATATTTATATAAATATATATATATATAAGTTTTTGTGTACATATGGTTATAACCCCAAGGGAGGCAATTATAGTTTATAAACCAGAAGAGGGAAATAACAAATCATTTGCTCTTACCCATAGGCAGTAGATACCTCTAATGATCTATATATGGGGAAGACACCATATTGCTTCTATAATACATTCCTATCACCATGGGTTAATTGTATTTAGAAGCTAAGTTGTGAACCTCTGTTGACAATTGCTCTTAACAATTGCTTCACATATACCTCTTCTCTTACCTAAGTCTCTGTCCCTTAGCCTGTATCCTTTTCAATTTATTAGGTGTCTTTCACAATCTGTAACAAATTCCTATTGTCTAGTCTTATCCTATTGTCATTCTATCTACCAGAAATGTTTATTAGGTTGCCCCAAGTGAGTCCAATTTTTCTTCAGCCATCCCTGTCAGGTTCCCTAACAGAGACTGGGCTCTTGCTTCACCCTGTAATCTGAATATTCTGGAAACATTATTTTTGGTTTCAACATAGGCAATTAATCATACACATTTATGACCTGCAATCTCCAAGAAGGCTTCAGGATGTACCCAGTGAGAGAGTTCACGGACGAGGAGGCAAAATGCCAGCTCAGACGTGGGGATACTTGATACTCCAGTATTTCTACTTCTAAAACATATTGCCTGGATCTGTGTACAGAGAGACATTTAAGTGCTCTGCTTTGGGGAGAAGGTAGGAAGCAGAAGAAATCACTTTAGAGCTCTTCTCGCTTTTCCCCACCCTTTCCCCTGCCATCTTCTCGAGTTTCCCTGACATCTTCAATTTTTTTAATCCTGTCTCTTAAGATTGTCCATTTTCCCCTTTTGCTATCAAATACAACCTGAAAGTTGGCTTGGCCTAAGAATATTATTGGGCAGAAAAATTTTAATGGGGTGATGGTCAGGGGTAGAAAGGTGGTTGGAAAATATTTATTGAGGTGAGTTGGGGATAGGAACTGAAACCTGGGAAAGATTTCATTATTCTAGTAACAGAAACAGGGAATGAGAGAGAAAACCAAAATCATAATTTGTTATGAATTCAGATTCTAATTTGTTCCAATAGCTGTCTCCAAAGCCATTATATTAGAGACTTTGATCTCATGATTTTTTTTCTTTTATAAATTATTAAAGTAATGCCTATTTATTCCTTGTAACAAAATCAAAAGAAACAGAAGTCTAAAAGATGTTAAGCCTCCCAAATCTGAATCTCTGGAAGAATAAATGGATTACAGTTTGGTAATTAAAAAAAAATGTTGTAGACTTGCAAATTTTTATGTACGTTCATTACCTTTAACAAGTAATACACATACAAATGGTTCCTTTTTGGGAAAAGAAAAAGACAGGTTTTATTCTTTTGCATGAATGGGATAGCAATAAACATACTCTTCAACATATTCTTTACTCTTATTCGATCATGGACACTGTGACTGTTGGTTTTGAGGTATGTAGATTTGGAGTTTAATGGGTAACTCTCTACAGATTATTATTTATGAGTCAGTATTTATTTAATTTGTTCAACAAGCCTTGATTAAAAAGGCTGATATCTGTTCTTACAGGGCTTAAATTGTATTAGAGAAATAAAGCCAAACAAATAAATATGTAAATAAGAAAAATATCCAATAGCAATAACTGCTATTCAAATAATGAAAATAATAGTGCTGAGATAGAGTGACTAGGTAGTTATTTTAGATTTTTATGGCATCTCTTTAAAGTTTTAACCACTAAGGAAAATAAAAGGATGAGTTCTTTTTATCATAATTTCTGTACAATTAATTTCTCAGAATTCAAATATATCTTCTAAATGTTAATAATTGGAAGTATAAATTTTAACAGGCTTGGAGCAATGGTATCCTGTAAGGCCAGTTCTTTCTGAGTCAATAACTATGAGTTTGATTGACCTTGGCAGTATTACAGGGTCATATTTTTACATGGCTGAACTGTTCTTGAACAATTTCTACAATGTACTAGGTACAAATCGTCTTTTATTCAGCACCAGGCATGCGTGTCTTATTTTCCCACCAATTCTCCCCTCCTCCCTACCTATTCTTTCATTACTTTTACAAAAGAAAAACTATTATAAAATAGGTAAAGAAAATCCATCCCCATCAGCTTTTCTACTTTCAGCCTGCCCTCTCTTTAAGCTATGTAACAGTTGAAATATTGCATTCATGGATATCTGTTTTATTCTTAAGATGGATTTTATTTGTAAGTTTGTCTCATTGTTTTGTGGTTCCAATATCTCATAGAATAACCTCTTTTTTATTTTCATCAGAGGAAGGACAAGAACTAAGAAAGAGATGTGGTTCTATCAGCAATTCACCTAGGAAAAATTCCAATCTTTTCTGAACTGCTCTACAAAGAAATTGCAATGTCATCACAAAAGAGACTGAAATTGCAGTCAATTCTTAACTATCAAAGTATTTCCAAGAGAAGATAATTTTTGAATAAAGGAGTAAAACCCATCCCTGTGAAAGCAATCCTTCTTTGATCTCTCTGTGGAAGCATAGTGTCGGGGGAAAGTACTGAACTAGAAATCAAGGAAGTCAGTCAGGATACCAACAATGTCCCAGGTGGCACATACAAGAAGAGTAATTGAGGATTTGAAAGATGGAGTAGGGGCTTCCCTGGTGGTCCAGTGGTTAAGACTCTGTGCTCCTAATGCAGGGAGTCTGGGTTTAATCCCTGATCATGGAATTAGATCTTGCATGCTGCGACTAAAGATTCCACATGCCACAATGAAGATCCTGCACACTGGTGACGAAGATCCTGTAGGCCTCAATTAAAAGCCGGTGCAGCCAAATGAATAAATAACAAACACAAGCAAAAAATTACCATACAGCCACTTACAAAAATATAAACAGGATATAATTAAATCAGCAAGAGACAGTGAAATACTGAAGGGGCTATTTTTGCCTCCTCTGTGGCTAAAGGGCAAAAGAAAGCGTCTAAGTCCTCAGTCTCTCACTCATGATTGACACGTCGTCACCCCATGAACAAAGTAAGGCAGCTATAAAGGTAGATATAGAAAAGGGCACTGGGCTCTAATGGGATCTTTCACTGAGCCACCCAGACATAACCTACAGTGTACCAGAGCAGGTACTGGGTGCATAAATACCTCACTCTCCCTGAAACTGGCATCTCCTGATCAGTTCAGTTCAGTTGCTCAGCCATGTCCAACTCTGCAACCCCATGGGGTGCAGCACGCCTGGCTTCCCTGTCCATCACCAACTCCCGGAGCTTACTCAAACTCATGTCCATCAAGTCAGTGATGTCATCCAACCATCTCATCCTCTGTCGTCCCCTCCTCCTCATGCCTTCAACCTTTCCCAGCATCAGTGTCTTTTCCAATGAGTCAGTTCTTCTCATCAGGTAGCCAAAGTATTGGAGCGTCAGCTTCAGCATCAGTCCTTCCAATGAATATTTAGGACTGATTTTCTTTATGATTGACTGGTTGGATCTCTTTGTAGTCCAAGGGACTCTCAAGTTCAGTTCAGTTCAGTCACTCAATCATATCCGACTCTTTCCGACCCCGTGGACTGCAGCACGCCATGCCTCCCTGTCCATCACCAGCTCCTGGAGTTTACCCACACTCATGTCCATTAAGTTGGTGATGGTATCCAACCATCTCATCCTCTGTTGTCCCCTTCTCCTCCTGCCTTCAATCTTTCCCAGCATCAGGGTCTTTTCAAATGAGTCATCTTCTCCAATACCACAGTTTAAAAATTTCAGTTCTTTGGTGCTCAGCTTTCTTTATAATCTAACTCTCACATCGATATGCAGCTACTGGAAAAACCATAGCTTTGACTAGACAGACCTTTGTTGGCAAAGGAATGTCTCTGCTTTTTAATATGCTGTCTAGGTTGGTCATAGTTTTTCTTCTAAGCATCTCCTGATAGTGATTCTTTTGGGTAGAAAGAAACCAACCAAAACCTTGAGGACAAGAGAGCTTGTGGACACAGTTTGAGGAGGTCAGCTTCCCAGGGCAGAAAGCAGTGTGGTAAAGGATGGAGAGGAACTGCAGGGCAAAGAAAGTAAAGCAGTACCTTGGATTCTGCCGCAAGTGAAACCTCAGGGTCCTGAGCCTTTTCTTCCCTCTCTGCGATAGATGGCAGGTAGGGCTCTTCCCAAGCTCCAACACTCTGTGGCTTCCCTCAGTTCTAAATGTCACATTTAAAGAGAGGGGAGTTAATGGGTAAAAAGCACAGTTGTTTAGTACAACAAAAAACTTTTTTAAAAAAGTCTCAACATCTTCTTTCTCTTTCTTTCTTGATATATTCCCATGATGATTTTTTCCCATCATTAAAAAAAATGTTGTGTGGGTAATTACAATTTTTGTGTAAATGTTAATGGATTACATAGAGGTAATCTAAATGTGCTATATTAGGGAAGTGATTTCATCATCATTTAGTATTTCCTGTAACATCCATTTGAAGGTGAAATGTTTGTAACATTTCTTTGCCATTTTCAAGCTTTCCTACACTCAGGATGAATATTTATCAAAACTAAATGACATTGACGAGTTTTGGTCTCCACTAAATTGTGAGCTCCCTGAAAGGAGTCCATATGCATCTTTACATCTCCCTAGTACCTGTGAAATGGGTTTAGCAGTGAGTGAAGTCACAAACGTAATTTGTTTTCTGAGCTTTTGTTAAGTGTTAATGAAAGTGAAAGAGGATAGCGAAAAAGTTGGCTTAAAGCTCAACATTCAGAAAACTAAGATCATGGCATCTGGCCCCATCACTTCATGGGAAATAGATGGGGAAACAGTGGAAACAGTGTCAGACTTTATTTTGGGGGGGGCTCCAAAATCACTGCAGATGGTGATTGCAACAATGAAATTAAAAGATGCTTACTCCTTGGAAGAAAAGTTATGACCAACCTAGATAGCATATTCAGAAGCAGAGACATTACTTTGCCAACAAAGGTCTGTCTAGTCAAGGCTATAGTTGTATGCATGTGAGAGTTGGACTGTGAAGAAAGCTTAGCACTGAAGAACTGATGCTTTTGAACTGTGATATTGGAGAAGACTCTTGAGAGTCCCTTGGACTGCAAGGAGATCCAACCAGTCCATTTTAAAGGAAATCAGTCCTGGGTGTTCTTTGGAAGGAATGATGCTAAAGCTGAAACTCCAGTACTTTGGCTACCTCATGTGAAGAGTTGACTCATTGGAAAAGACTCTGATGCTGGGAGGGATTGGGGGCAGGAGGAGAAGGGGATGACTGAGGATGAGATGGTTGGATGGCATCATTGACTCAATGGATGTGAGTCTGAGTGAACTCCAGGAGTTGGTGATGGACAGGGAGGCCTGACATGCTGCGATTCATGGGGTTGCAAAGAGTCAGACACGACTAAGCAACTGAACTGAACTGAACTGACTGTAGTAAATGCTTTTTATTTTATTTTATTCTATAATTATTACTATTATTTGGGTCCGTCACCTGGCTTGTGGGAACTTATTTCCCTGACCAAGGATTGAACGCAGGCCACCACAGTGAAAGTGCCGAGTTCTAATCACTCGACCATCAGGGAATTCCCCTAAATGCCTTTTATTCAGTTTTAATTTTTTTTAATTTATACCATAGCTTTTTAAAAAGCTTTATGTATTTATTTATTTTTAACTGTGCTGGGTCTTCGTTGCTGCACACAGACTTTCTCTAGTTGAGACGAGCAAGCTTCTTGTTGCAGTGGTTTTCTCTTGTTGAGGAGCTTGGGCTCTAGAGAACTGGCTCAGTAGTTGTGATGTATGGACTCAGTTGCCCCACAGCGTGTGAAATCTTAGTTCCCAGGCCAGGGATTGCACTGTGTCTCCTGCATTGGCAGGCAGATTCTTGATCATTGGGCCACCTGGGAAAGGGAAAGTGAAGTTGCTGTCGTGTCCGACTCTTTGCGACTCCATGGACTGTAGCCTACCAGGCTCCTCAGTCCATGGAATTTTCCAGGCAAGAGTACTGGAGTGGGTTGCCATTTCTTTCTCCAGGGGATCTTCCCAACCTAGGGATCGAACCCAGGTCTCTCACATTGCAGGCACACATTTTACCTTCTGAGCCATCAAGAAAGCCCATGTATATACTGGCCACCAGGGAGTTCTCCCCTAAATGCCTTTTAAACACTAGTCTACTTCAATTATCAAAACAACCTTAAAAGTTTACAGATGAGAACATTGAACTTCAGAGAGGCTAAATAACTTGCCTCAAGTCACACAGTCAATAAGTGTCCCAGCCAGGACCTAACTTGGGTCTGGGTGACTGATATAGTTTTGCTTCCAACTAGTACATTTTACTGCTACTTGGAAATAAAGATGACAAGCAACTCTCTATAGTGTCTGGAAGACAGAAAAACCCTAAAGATGTTATTCATGGTGCTAGTATAAGCTTCCTTATGATACCAAGCAATATGAAAATATTCCTGCCTTCAAACATGTTAAAAGGCGGTAGACAGTACAAGATAGTTACTAAATGGCTGCAATGCAAGATAGGGTAAGGCAAGGATCATAAGGAAAGTACAAATATATGTATGAGGAGGTGGCCCGCTGAACAATGGACAGAGCTTCAATGCTTAGGAGATGAAAAGATGTCACTCCAGGTGGCAAGAACATGTGAACAAAGGCAATGAGGTTGGAGCATACAGGGTGTGTTCAGGCACCAACAAGGAATTTAATGGCCAGAGTACAGGAGGTGTAGGGGAACAAGAAAAGACAAGACTGGAAAGGTAGGCTGTAGTCTAGAGATTAATCTACTTAATTGTGCCATCATCCAGTACCTGTTTCTAGAACTTGTTGACAAGAGGCCTCATCAAATGCCATGATGAAATCTAAAAGCATGTCTACTAAGAATTCCCTGATCTAGCAATTTTCAAATTTGCCAAAAGAAAATGAAGTCAATATGGCTTGCCAGCCTCATCCTGCCCTCCTTGAACATATTTGAGTCAGTGTAAAACTGACTCATATTTACACTCACGTTACAATCTTTGTAAAACTTTTAAAATTAAAGCCCAACTATGTCACATTTTTCTTAACTCATAAGATGAGCTTCTCATTTCCTAAATTCATATGCTCACCTCTTCAGCCACCTGTCTTACCAAACTCCATCTTTAAGAGGTTCTGGTCACACCAAATTTCTCTCTGGTTCTAAGATGTGCTTTCTACTGGACAGAAAGCTCTTCCTCCTCACCTCTGTCCCTGGCTGAGCTGTGTCTCAGGTTCCAACCTACTGACCTTCCTCTGTGATGTCGTTCACGTGGTCTCCTTCAGGGACCCCCACCCTGTAGACCTCACTTGCTGCATGCCTCTGTTTGTGACCTTGCCACAATAGTTCATCATGTTAGTTTAAATTTCAGAGTATTTTTCTTATTTATTCTTACATTCTCAGTGCCTAGAGCAAAATAGACAAGCAGTAGATATTCACTGAGGAAATGAATGGAAGAATGAGGTAGTGGCATTCTCCTTGTGGACAGACGAATCTTGCAAGTCACAGAACTTTCCTGTCATTATTCTTAGATGGTGAGATTTTCAGCATCTGTATAGGGAGTTCAAATCTCTCTCCTCTAGTCAGTCTCTGAGATGGTTGTCAAGATAACTTCTCTGTATCTTTATCCATCCAGGCAGCCATAACATGCTCCAACAATTACATCATTTGTTTTCTTTTTACTTCAAATATTCTCAAACCTGCTTTCCCCTCAGTCTGTGGATTTACAAAGAATTATTTTTTGTAAGGTATACTTTTCTACATCTTAACTGCAAGCCTGTGTCCCATCCCATTATGTTTTAAGATTATATTCCGTTCTGTTTTTCTCCCAAGAATTACTGAAAAACACCCAAAACACTTCTTTGAAATTATAGTTGTAGTCCTTTCATAGGAATGAGTTTCCATCTCTTTTCAGAGTTCCATCTAAGCCAATATCTAATTATTTTCAGATTTCAGTGCAAAATCACAAGAGGAAAGGGGCTACACAGTGCATTCTAGCCAACTTGCATGCAGTACACTCTATCATTTTATATATTATTTATCTGCTCTGATCAAAAAATTAGGTGACAGAACTACCTTCATAATTCAACTTGATTCTCACTTAAGAGTGACAATTCAGTTCATTAGGAATTGAATTTGGTATAATCTCTTTACAAAGATCTTTTCCTCACTAGTTAAAATTTTAACGTCATTAGATTTTATTCTCTAATATGGTTTCTCCCTGCCATTAAAGAAGTTCAGGTGAGTTTTGTTTTGTTTTTATTGAAGTATAGTTGGTTTAGAATATTATTTTAGTGGAGGCTGCTAGCCACTGTTGATGGGGTTGAGTCAGGAAGCATCTGGCTGCAGAACCCCAGGGGGCTCTGGAGCTTGTCCTTGCTCATTGGCAGGTAGAGGTGGAGTCTAGAAGATCCTAGGTCTGATACCTGATTACGAGTGAGAGAAGCCAGGTCCTGGGCCTAGTCCTAGAACATCGACTGGCAGAACTGGATCCTAGAGTCTCCTAGGTGGCCCAGGGCTGGTGTTGGATTGCTGGCTGGTTGGGGCAGTTCCTGACATAGTTGGCTGTGGGGTTCAGGCTGTCCTGAAATTTGTTGGCCAAGGCTGTGGCCCAGCTGGCTGCTGGCCTGCTGGTAGGTGGGAAGGGTGCAGCCATGGCAGGCTGTGGGGCTGTTCTTATCCTTAGGCTGGTGACAGGTAAGGCTGGTACTGAGGCTAGATCAGGCTTGGTAGACAGGGCTGGGGCCCAGGGTATTCTGGGGCTGGTACCTGCCCACAGATATGTGGGGCCAGGTCTGCACTCTGGTGGGGAGGGCCATGTCCAGGGGTGACTGCAGATTCACAAGATCTTAAGACTGCCTGTCGGCTCATTGGTAGGGCTATGTCCCTGCCAACTCAGTTGCTTGTTCCTGAAGCATCTCAGTCCTGGTGCCTACAGGCTGGTAGGCAGGGAGGGGGCTTTGTCCTGAGGCTTATAAGCTAGAGGGAGGATTGTAAACGGGTGTTTACCAGCACCAGTGCCCACATGGTAGAACAGTCAGTTCAGTTCAGTTCATTTCAGTTGCTCAGTCATGTCTTACTCTTTGCGACCCCATGAATCGCAGCACGCCAGGCCTAGGTGTCTACCACCAACTCCCGGAGTTCATTCAAACTCACGTCCATCGAGTCGGTGATGCCATCCAGCCATCTCATCCTCTGTCGTCTCCTTTTCCTCCTGCCTCCAATCCCTCCCAGCATTAGGGTCTTTTCCAATGAATCAAGTCTTCTCATGAGGTGGCCAAGGTACTGGAGTTTCAGCTTTAGCATCATTCCTTCCAAAGAACACCCAGGACTGATCTCCTCTAGAATGGACTGGTTGGATCTCCTTGCAGTCCAAGGGACTCTCAAGAGTCTTCTCCAACACCACAGTTCAAAAGCATCAATTCTTCGGGGCTCAGCTTTCTTCACAGTCCAACTCTCACATCCATCCATGACTACTGGAAAAACCATAGTCTTGACTAGACGGACCTTTGTTGGCAAAGTAATGTCTCTGCTTTTCAATATACTATCTAGGTTGGTCATAACTTCTCTTCCAAGGAGTAAGCATCTTTTAATTTCATGGCTGCAATCACCATCTGCAGTGATTTTGGAGCCCAAGAAAACAAAGTCTGACACTGTTTCTACTGTTTCCTCATCTATTTCCCATGAAATGATGGGATCGGATGCCATGATCTTCATTTTCTGAATGTTGAGCTTTAAGCCAACTTTTCCACTATCCTCTTTCACTTTCATCAAGAGGCTTTTTAGCTCCTCTTCACTTTCTGCCATAAGGGTGGTATCATCTGCATATCTGAGGTTATTGATATTTCTCCCGGCAATCTTGATTCCAGCTTGTGCTTCTTCCAGCCCAGCGTTTCTCGTGAGGTACTCTGCATAGAAGTTAAATAATCAGGGTGACAATATACAGCCTTGACGTACTCCTTTTCCTATTTGGAACCAGTCTGGTGTTCATGTCCAGTTCTAACTGTTGTTTCCTGACCTGCATATAGGTTTCTCAAGAGGCAGGTCAGGTGGTCTGGTATTCCCATCACTTTCAGAATTTTCCACAGTTTATTGTGATCCACACAGTCAAAGGCTTTGGCATAGTTAATAAAGCAGAAATAGATGTTTTTCTGGAACTCTCTTGCTTTTTCAGTGATTCAGCAGATGTTGGCAATTTGATCTCTGGTTCCTCTGCCTTTTCAAGTTCCCCCAAATGGGTGCCACCAGTGTCTATGTCCCCAGGGAGAGCTCCAGTTGCTTCCTACCTCTCTAGGAGACTCTCTAAGGTCAAGTAGGTCTGACCCAGGCTCTGTTCAAATTTCTGCTTGTATTCTGGGGTCTCAGAGTGTGTGAGATTTTGTAGATGCCTTTTGTGAGCAGAGTCTCTATTTCCTCCCACCCTCTGGGTCTTCCACAAGTAAGCACCACTGGTCTTCAAACGTAAACATAATGGGGGTTCATCTTCCTGGCACAGGACTCCTAGGCTGGAAAGCCCAATAACAGGGCTCAGACCAATCACTTCTTGGGGAGAACTTCTGCAACTGTAATTATTCTCCCATTTGTGGATTGCCCACTTGGCCGAGTTCAATCCCTGGGTTGGGAAGATCTCCTGGAGAAGGAAACGGCAACCCAACCCAGTATTCTTGCCTGGAAAATCCCATGGACAGAGGAGGCTGGTAGGCTACAGTCCTTGGGGTCTCAAAGAGTCGGACATGACTGAGGGACTTCACTTTCGCTTTCACTTTCATTTGGAGGGTATGGATCTTGACTGTACAACAACTCAACCCCCGGTTACCTCTCTCACTGTGATTTCTTCCCTATATCTTTAGTTGTAGAAGATTTTTTCTTGTAAGTTCTGTTTCATCAATAGCTGTTCTGTAAATAGATGTAAATTTGGTGTGCCCATGAAAGGAGGTGTTTTTCTACTTCGACATCTTGGGAACTCAACCAATTTCACTTGCTTTAAAACTCATCTTAATGTATGCCTGTAACAGGGAAGCATGCTGCTGGCCTCAGGTCCTCTTGTCAGCCAGGAAATGGGTGAGTTGGGGAAGATGCCCAGATCTAAGTGCTTTAGTTTTATATGTGACTAAGTATGTAAATTGAACAGACTGCTTAAATCATATAAATATATTCCATCATCCAGACTAAATTTTATATCATTTTAATAATCAAATCTGCTAACATCTGACTACTCTCTGAGATTAGCGTTCTGGAGAAATTATGAAAAAAGATTGAAGCATGTAGATGATAAGGTAATTATAGGGAATAGGCCATTTCAGAGGAGTGAAGGTGAGTAGACTTGTGAGCAATGTCTCATGACATGGGCAGTCTGGAGTCTCTCTAACGTATCTATCATCTTCTCCTATGAGGGTCATCTGAAGGCAAGGCAGGACAACAGAGGGAGATTCTCAAAATCCAACAGTCGAGTTTGGGACACGGGATCCTGTAGCTATAACAGCCTGTGAATTGTGCAGCAACATTCAGAGTGACTCATCAGTCATGCTTCTCTTAGGTCACTTGTTTATTCTTGAGGCCAATTTTACTTGTTCTGAAGAAAGAAAATATTTTTGAAGATTTCAGATGATGCCCCCACACACGTGCGATGACATGCCAAGCTCAAATTAAAGTCAGTCTGTAGAATGATGGCCTGCCAGGAGACAGGAAAACCTCCTGGTGCTTTTTAAAGCACCAGGGCAGAGAAGAATGTGAATCTAAGTGGAGTGGTTGAAAATAGTTGTATTCCTAGCCATTAGCAGCTGTGGCTGCAAATCAAGGACCAATCTCATCTAGGCAGTGTAGACAGGCCTCTCTGACACACATCATTCTTCTCGGGCTGCATGTACAGAGGCCTAATTGGTGATAGAATGATAAGCATTGCTTTCAAATACAAAACCAAATTATGTATGGGAATTTGACAGTGGACATTCATAAAATGACTGGACAAAAACCATATACCAAGCTATTCATTCTTTAATGTCATTCATAGAATATATTTTACATATAAGAATGATTTAAATTTTCAGAACTGATGTTTCAAGCATTATACTGTCACTTTGATACCACACAATTACTGCGGTCCATGCTTTATGATCACTTTTTTCCTAATTGATCTCTGTTGAATAGAGTCTAAAAATAAACTCAACTTTTAAAAAGTATTACACTATGCTTAGATTCCACTGTGTTTGAATTAAGGAATCCTTGAAAATGTAAAATTTCAAGAATGAATTTTAATTCTGAAGCAATTTTGAAATTTGATGGTTCCATACTGTGGAAAACCACTGTATAAAATGTTCTTGCCAACTGTTACTGAAACTATTTGCATTAATATTCTTTCAGAGGAAAAGTAGGATATGAAAGGCTAATATTAAGTTTTCAAATAATTTTACTGAGGATCTGATCACTATCAGAGCTTCCAGAGAGTTATTTGAAGTGGAGATAGCCAGACCGGAAAGTGTGAAAGAGACACTCCTGGGTTAAGAAATAGTAGAGCTGGTCCCCGTGTCCACTGGCTCCCTGAGGGCAGAGGTCAAACCTCTTCTGTTCATCAATACATACTCAACTCCCAGGGGGTTGGGATTTGGCACAAGGCAGAGATTTGGTGTTTATTTGTTAAATGGGTATGTGAGCTAATTGGCCATTGAGAAGTCAATCAGTGCCCTGAGAAATAGGATCAGTAAGTGTCTGGGGCAAGTATAGTGAAAATGCATAGACATTAGAGTCAGGATGACCTCTCTGAGTTTCAGTTCCTATATCTCTAAACCAAGGATGGTAACTTCCTTATAGTGTTGCTATGTGATCAAGCACAATAGACACGTAAAAATGTCTAGAATAATGCTTGACTCGTCCTGTCTTACTCTTTGTGACCGCATGGACTGTAGCCCACCAGGCTCCTCTATCCATGGAATTCTCTAGGCAAGAATACTGGAGTGGATAGTCGTTCCTTTCTCCTGGGGTTCTTCCCGACCCAGGGATTGAACCCATGTCTCTCGTATTGCAGACAGATTCTTTACCATCTGAGCCACCTGGGAAACCTCATAGCTGGTTATTAAAAGCTAATAATCTCCATACTTTAGATGTGCTTCCCTCCCCCAAACTTTAGCCTACATTTTGTATATTCTTCTTATGTCCTGTTATGGAAAATACATTGAGTGGGACATCAGACTTAGATAATGGTCCCAACCTAATCACATAACCTCTGGGCTTTGGCTTTCTCAGTAAAATGAGGGGATTGGATTCATTTTCTTAGTCCCTTCTATCTTTAGGCTTTAGTTTTTAAGTCTCCTAATTTTTATTAAGTTCTCATAAGTTAAACACTTTATCTAAATTAATAAACACTGTGCCCAGGCTTGTTGTTCAGTTGCTAAGTCGTGTTCAACTCTTTGCGACTACACAGACTGCAGCACACCAGTCTCCTGTGTCCTCCACCGTCTCCTGGAGCTTGCTAAATTTCATGTCCACTGAGTCAGTGATGCTATCTAATCATCTCATCCTCTGCTGCCCCCTTCAACAGACCATACTAATATATATATTGTTATCTCCCCACCTCATTTTAGGTATCTTTTCTTTAATTCTGTGAATTTTCCTTACAGTTTTTAAATATCACCTGCATATAGGGTAAATTTTGTTAGAATAATTAAGATTTGGATTCTGTTTTCTCAAATGTTTTAGCCAACTGAGAGTTGGCTGAAGTGAGGCAGATAAGGTAATGAATCCCTTGATGTTTCAGAAATTAATTCTTCCAAGGTTTTATTTTCACCTTAAGGTTGTTATTAAATATTGTATTATAACATTGTGAATACGGTGAGAGGAGAGGAGTCGATAAGTTTTGGTTAATAAAGTGTGTTTTCCAATAGAACTCTGAGTAGTTGAATGCTTACCGTGGCAAGAGGAGAGTTATAACTGCATGGTTGTTAATGTTATTGTTTAGTCGTTAATGGACTGTAGCCCACAAGTTTCCTCTGTCCATGGGATTTCCCAGGCAAGAATACTGGAGTGGGTTGCCATTTCCTTCTCCAGAGGATCTCCTTGATCCAGGAATTGAACTTGCATCTTCTACTTGGTAGGCAGATTCTTCACCACTGAGCCACCAGGAAAGCCCCGTAACTGCATGGTAAAACAACAAAGAAATTCAGATTATTTATTTTACGACCCAGATTTTTTTTCTTCTTTTAAGACTACATATGCACATTATGATCATCTTGGATTTCTTCAATAGTGGCAGTCTTTTTGAAAGGGCAGTTCTTAAGTGTAGGAAATATTTAAAATTCTTCAGTCTCATCATGATTCTGTTACTGAAATTTGTGTTCAGAAAGGATTGCTAGCCTTCATTCATTAGAAATGCAATGAAAAAATAATACTTGTATTATTAATTCATGGTCAGTAAAAGAATAATTAAATTCTCTTTATGTATTCCTTCTTACCTAGTAATGTTTTATTTCTAAGATTAACTGTATGACATTGTATGAAGAAGATTGCTGCACACAATGATTTTTAAGAAACTAAATGACTAAAAAGACTGAGGTTAGTGTTGGTAGAATCCATTGTTTTTTTCTCTCTCTCGGACAGCCTGCAAAAAGAAATCCTATCCAAGACAAATATCTCCATTTTTTTTAATATAAAAAATTATATTCTTTTAAATATAATAACCTAGGAACTGAGCTTATGGATAAAAAGAGTATAGTTGATATAAAACAGAGTGACAAATTATTTGTATATAGTCCACTGAGCACAATCCGAGTGGTTTTGGTTAGAAAACTCCTTTTCAAATATAGACTAAAAGTACAATTACTTGGTTGAAATCTTTTCCCCATTTGACACCAGTTTCAAAGCTTATATGTTTTGTTTAATTCCTTCACCAGTGTCCAGAAAATGAACCTTTTAAGGATGATCCTCTAATCAGAACTTTTGAAGACAACACATTTTAGCAATTCCCATCTAGAAATCAGTGTTGGAAAAAGCAAACAGAGTCATCATGCAAGTTTTATTTCCTGGATTTTCTTTTGCATTTTGAAATTTTTAAAGTTAAAACAGTTCTTAATAGCTCCCTGGAATGAATCTTTAAACTATACTCAAACACAGAGATCCATGTTACATGGTACTGTGGGAGATCCAAAATGACAGGGCCTCATACACTTTTCCAGTAGTCATGTATGGATGTGAGAGTTGGACCATAAAGCAGGCTGGACATTGAAGAAATGATGCTTTTGAGCTAGTGTTGGAGAAGACTCTTGAGAGCCTCTTGGACTGCCAGATCAAATCAATCCTAAAGGAAATCAATCCTGAATATTCATTAGAAAGACTGATACTGAAACTGAAGCTCCAATACGTTGGCCACCTGATACAAAGAGTCAATTCATTGGAAAAGACCCTGATGCTGGGAAAGATTGAAGACAGGAGGAGAAGGGGATGGACAGAGGATGAGATGGTTGGATGGCATCACCAACTCAATGCACATGAGTTTGAGCAAGCTCCAGGAGTTGGTGAAGGACAAGGAAGCTTGGTATGCTGTAGTTCATGGGGTCACAAAGGGTCAGACACAACTTAGTGACAGAATGACAACACACACTTTTGTTTTAATAACTGTGCCCTGAAAGCATCAGTCTGAATCCATGAATTTGCTGGGAAGTTGGGAGGGGAAACATTGCATGCGTGTAGGACTGTGGTTTTCCATTTGGGGAGTGTTATTTGAAAATAATTATCGAGTTAAGGGTTTCAGGTATTTTTGTGGTTTACTACAGTGTTTCATATCAATATTTCTTTTCTTCAGGATGCATTATTTTAAATAAACTTTCACAAACATGCTTTCTAGAGGCAGTTTGTAGATGTTTAATTTTCACCTTTTGCATAGCGATGTGTTGGGCTCCTGCCTAGAATTTGAATGTTTCTAAAATGTTGATAGACTGTTACTTTAAACAATATTATGAAGTGAAAGGAATTCAAAGGCTGGAGAAAAATTATGGTGCTTCTGCTTTAATTTAGGTACTAAAAACTTTTTCTTCTGTCACAGGCTTTGCAGAATTTATCCATGATTTTATTCATCCATTTATTTATTGAGCAGTTACTCAGATCTTGGAGAAACCAGAGCAACATACATGCTCATGTATTGCTGTTCATCACTTCCAAGGAAATAGTGAATGTTATTTTAATTTCACATTTATAGCTCAGTGATTTGGAGTTCAGAAAAAAAGACTTGAGCCATCATACTAAAAAAAATGTTCTTTCTCTTTATTGAGATGAACTTTGAGGTCAAGAGTTATAAGGTGAGTCCCAAAAGTAGCATTCAACTTAAGAGTTAACTTTAAATAGAGACATAGTATAGCAAGTTTTAAAATACTATTATCAGAAATCCAGATATGCCCTAAATAACCCTGGCTTCTAATAATCTCTGATGGACACATTTTCTTTTTAAACTTGGTGCTTCCCTAACCTCATTTTCCCCCATTTAAAAAAGAGAGAGAGAAAAGAAAAAGAAAACAGAAGTTCTAAAAGGTTAAGTAAAGTAGTTTGACCAATGTCAAACAGCTAGTAGATGACAGAGCAAGAAAACAACTCAGTTCCTCTGAGCACAGTAAAATTTCATCCATGCATTAGATTAAGACTTAGAGCTTGGAGACTGGAGCCCAGAGAAGAGATTTTCTACAGTTTATTTTTTGATAGAGAAGGAAACCAGAAATGACCATCAAAAAAGTTTCCTAAGTCAAGTTGTCTCTCGTTCCAACCTAATACCTAGCCCAGGGGTCTGGCACATCTCAGCATTTCTTCCTTTAAGGATGACTCATTTTGCTTTGACTGGTAGGAAATAATGGTTTCTTTGTTCTATCCAATTGTTATACAGATGCAGAAAGGGGTACTGGAGTAAGTGGGAAGTCCTTAAGAGAATATTATTTGGTAAGTCACTGGTGATAACTCTATCTTCTAAACCCCAAACTGAAGTAATCCAGATTGATATATTTTCTGATAAGAGAAATCTTTTATATGAACAATCTCCCCAAAGTATAACAATTAAATAAATTTAGTTAACTAATTGACTGATGAAAATAATGAAATATCAATAACATTGAAGTTGTCCTGAAAAGTACAGAAAGTACAGTCACCAAAGGGGTGAGAAACGATACTCAGTGGAAGTAATGTGGAGGCTTGCTACTCGTGGTGCAGTCTCTGGACTGGCAGTGTTGCTTGGGATCTTGTTAAAAATGGAAAAATTTCAGGCTACAATTCAGGCTTACAGAATCAGCACGTGTATTCTAACATGATCCTCAGGTGGTTTATATGTACATTAAAGTTTGAGAAGCAGTGATTTAGAACACTATGAGAAAGGTTGTTTAAGGGAGTCTAAAGGGTGACCATCAGAGGAGGAGAAATACTCCTACCCTTTTATTTTTCTAGTTTCTTTTGCCCACAGTTTTTCAGTCTTCAAGATAGGGACCCCATGGGTAGCTATTCCTGTGACTCATGACATTCATGAAACATTGAAAGTACTGTCTTCTTCAGAGTAGGGCCTTTTGCTCCGTTTCTTGATTTTAAATGGTTCAGTTCAGTTCAGTTCAGTCGCTCAGTCATGTCCGACTATTTGCGACCCCATGAATTTAAATGGTTATTTTATCGCAATCCTCTCAACAAGTGAAGCAGAAAACCACACATACTTTTTACTTTTCTCAACATTTCTTACCATCAAAAATGTCACTGTAGTCACTTCTTGATTAAGAAGTACTAAAGGAGTGCAAAATGGCATTGAAAGAGGTTCGTTTTTCTGTTTTTGTTTTTGTTTTTTTTAAAAAACCTTTTAGTCATGATTTTAACCATTCAGGTCACTCTAATTCCTCTCTGCCTTTATAAGATTTATTAATAATTAATAAAATTCACAGATATTATTTTTACTATTGCCTTCTCTCTTCTACTATTTACATATCGAATCCATTTGTTGAAAGATGATCGGATTAATAAGGATTAAGGAGGATAAGCTAGAGTATCAAAGATCCCAGGGCTGATTAACCAAGAAGACTTGTTAAATCATTGCTACTAATACAGAAGCAGAAGATATTAAGAAGAGACGGCAAGAATACACAGAAGAACTATACAAAAAAGATCTTCATGACCCGGATAATCATGATAGTGTGATCACTCATCTAGAGCCAGACATCCTGGAATGTGAAGTCAAGTGGGCCTTAGAAAGCATCACTATGAACAAAGCTAGTGGTGGTGATGGAATTCCAGTAGAGCTATTTCAAATCCTGAAAGATGATGCTGTGAAAGTGCTGCACTCAATACGTCAGCAAATTTGGAAAACTCACCAGTGGCCACAGGACTGGAAAAGGTCAGTTTTCATTCCAATTCCAAAGAAAGGCAATGCCAAAGAATGCTCAAAGTACCACACGATTGCACTCATCTCACATGCTAGTAAAGTAATGCTCAAAATTCTCCAAGCCAGGCTTCAGCCATACGTGAACCGTGAATGTCCTGATGTTCAACCTGGTTTTAGAAAAGGCAGAGGAACCAGAGATCAAATTGCCAACATCCGCTGGATCATGGAAAAAGCAAGAGAGTTCCAGAAAACATTTACTTCTGCTTTATTGACTATGCCAAAGCCTTTGACTGTGTGGATCACAATAAACTGTGGAAAATTCTGAAAGAGATGGGAATACCAGACCACCTGACCTGCCTCTTGAGAAATCTGTATGCAGGTCAGGAAGCAGCAGTTAGAACTGGACATGGAACAACAGACTGGTTCCAAATAGGAAAAGGAGTACGTCAAGGCTGTATATTGTCACCCTGCTTATTTAACTTCTATGCAGAGTACATCATGAGAAGAAACTGGACCGGAAGAAACACAAGCTGGAATCAAGATTCCCGGGAGAAATATCAATAACCTCAGATGACACCACCCTTATGGCAGAAAGTGAAGAGGAGCTAAAAAGCCTCTTGATGAAAATGAAAGAGGAGAGTGAAAAGGTTGGCTTAAAGCTCAACATTCAGAAAACGAAGATCATGGCATCCGGTCCCATCACTTCATGGGAAATAGATGGAGAAACAGTGGAAAAAGTATCAGACTTTATTCTGGGGGGCTCCAAAATCACTGCAGATGGTGATTGCAGCCATGAAATTAAAAGACGCTTACTCCTTGGAAGAAAAGTTATGACCAACCTAGACAGCATATTGAAAAGCAGAGACATTACTTTGCCAACAAAGGTCCGTCTAGTCAAGGCTATGGTTTTTCCAGTGGTCATGTATGGATGTGAGAGTTGGACTGTGAAGAAGGCTGAGCGCCGAAGAATTGATGCTTTTGAACTGTGGTGTTGGAGAAGACTCTTGAGAGTCCCTTGGACTGCAAGGAGATCCAACCAGTCCATTTTAAAGGAAATCAGTCCTGGGTGTTCTTTGGAAGGAATGATGCTAAAGCTGAAACTCCAGTACTTTGGCCACCTCATGCGAAGAGTTGACTCATTGGAAAAGACTTTGATGCTGGGAGGGATTGGGGGCATGAGGAGAAGGGGATGACCCAGGATGATATGGCTGGATGGCATCACGGACTCGCTGGACGTGAGTCTGAGTGAACTCCTGGAGATGATGATGGACAGGGAGGCCTGGCGTGCTGCGATTCATGGAGTCGCAAAGAGTCGGACATGACTGAGTGACTGAACTGAACTGAACTGAACTGAATATTTATCGAGTTCACTCTGTACAGGTGCTGTGCTGAGGGCTAAGTATTTATTATTGGACTTAACTTGCATCTTTCTGATAATTGCTCAGGACTCACCAAATACTGACATTAGTTCCAATAGGTGGGCTGTAGGATAGTGCCAAGTTTTCTTCCAATTCAAAAAGTTACTATCTAAAGATTTATTTCTTTAGCATCTGTGTATCCTTCTTCATTTTGAAAACCATATATATTTGATGTATTTTTTTTCTAACAGAAAAAGGTACAGATTAATAGCTAATTACATCATGTTATCTAGTCCCTCAGTTGTATCCAACTCTTGCCAGGCTCCTCTGTGCATGGGATTTTCCAGGCAAGAATACTGGGGTGGGTTGCCAGTTCCTCCAGGAGATCTTACTGACCCAGAAATTGAACCCAGGTCTCATTGCAGGCAGATTCTTTACCATCTGAGCCACCAGGAAAGTCCAATAGCTAATCAAATCCTAATTCATCTCTGCCTTTATAAGGGTTTATTAGCAATTAATAAAATTCAAAGATAGTATTTTTACTCTTGCCTTCTCTCTCCTCTACTATTTACATATAGAATCCATTTGTTGAAAGATGATGGGATTAATAATGATTAAGGAGGATAAGCTAGAGTATCAAAGATCCCAGGGCCAATTAACTGAGAAGACTTATTAATTAAATTCTGTCAAATTTAAAATTTGACAGAAAAACTTACTGTGCTATAAATACATTATTAACTGTCTTGTTGCTTTTTATGGTATATTTTGGAATAAGATTTGGTTTTTGAAAAGTGTAAAATCTGTAATTAACATTGACTATTTTGATTGTTAATAAACATGAAATAAAGTTCCTCTTCTGGGAATCAAAGTTAATGTTCTATTTCTTAAAAATACAATCAGAAATGTTTAATTGATCATGTCATTTTGAAACAAAGGTAAAAATCTGTGAAACATGAGATCTTTTAACACACAAATTGAGAGTATTTGAAAACATTTTAAGTAACAATATTAAGGTACTAGCTATAAACCAGATTTATTGTTATTTAGCAATCTTTTGTTTGATTATTATTAACAATATTTCCCTCTTCTTATGAGTTAGATTTACCAATAAATAAAAACAGCTAATACATGCTCTAGACAGAATATATGTTAAAGGGCTTCCCTGGTGGCTCAGACAGTAAAGATTCTGCTGCTATGCAGGAGACCTGGGTTCAATCCCTGCGTCAAGAAAATCCTCTGGAAAAGGGAATGGCTATCCATTCTAAACAATTTTTAAATAATTTAGATAGTACCTAATCTTGGTATTCTGAAAATAAATTTCAGTTTGGTATATGTTACATGTAATCTAGCAGCTGTGAATCTTAAAATTTATTATAAGTTTCCAGAGTCACTATCTCCTTGGCTCTTTACTACCAATGAGCCTGAACTAGATGTCGAAACTGAACCAGTTTGGGGACTGAAAATTCTACTTTCTGAAAAATCCCACCATCTCAGGGAAACCTAAAAAAATAGGCATCCTATCTCAACTCTCTGTAAAGTAACTCATGGAAGCCTCCTCCTCTTACTCCTTTTCTGTCTTCTGAACAGCCACATTCCAGAATTCAAACCTCGTCTATGCTGGCCAGAGTGAGTTTTGAGGGCTGGCCTCTAAAGGATTACAGTTCCTCATAACTTGTTCATACCTGTTCTTTCTCTGCTATCACAATCTGCTTCAAACCCACCCATTGGTGTTCCCTGCTCCCACCACCTCATGCTTTTCCTTCAGTCTATGCAATGAGATCCATAAATAACCCAACCAAATCCAAATAGCACATGCATGCATGCTAAATTTCTTCAGTTGTGTCTGACTCTGCAACCTCCATGGACTATAGCCCACCAGGCTCCTCTGCCCATGGGATTCTCCAGGCAAGAATACTGGAGTGGGTTGCCATTTCCTTCTCCAGTGGATCTTCCTGACACAGGGATAGACCCCGTGTCTCTTATATCTCCTGCATTGGCAGGAGGGCTCTTTACCACTAGCGTCACCTGCGACAGCTGTGAGCTACCAGATGAAATTTCCTGTCAGAGAGGTAATGAATCAAATTTAGACTGATTGCCTCACACACACACACACACACACACCTCTTATTTTTAATGTAATTAATTGCTAGAGACTGAGTGTTTATATTCCCATCAAAATTCATAAGTTGAGATCCTAACCCTTAGTGTGATTATATTGGGTTGGCCAAAAAGTTTGTCAGAGTTTTCCATGAACTCTTACAAACTTTTTTGGCAAACCTGATACCAGGAGGTGGGGCTTTACCATGAGAGTGAAGCCCTCGTGAAAGGGATTAGTGCTCTTATGAAAAAGACCCCAAAGAGTGCCTTTTGCTTCCTGCCATGTGAGGACACAGTGAGAAGATGGCCACCTATGAGACAGGAAGTGGACTCTCACCAGGCACAGAATCTGATGGAACTTTGATCTTAGGCTTCTCAGCCTCCAGAGCTGTGAGAATTAGATTTATGTTGGTTATAAGCCATGGAGTCTATGGTATGCCATTATAGAATCCTGTGACTAAGATACTAAGTAATAAAATACACTTTGTTTTTAGAGAGGAGATGGCTCCTCAATTTTCAGGAATGCATGCGTTCTATATGTAAAGACACACTACTACGCATTGTTTAGAAAGAACAGACATGCAAGTCAGGGCTTCTCTTTGCCTTGTCAAGCCACTCAGAGTGGTGAGTCCTTCCATAGGCTAGGATCATCATGTTGTCGTTGTTTAGTCGTAAGACATGTCCGACTCCTCTGCAACCCCACGCACTGTAGCCCACCAGGCTCCTCTATCTATGGGATTCTCCAGGCAAGAATACTGGAGTGGGTTCCCATTTCCTTCTCCAGTAGGAGAAGGATCATTGTATAGGATTACAGCTGAATCACTGTAAGCATCATTTATTTGGTCCCCATGTATTCTAGTCACAACATCAGGTTCGTTATACATAAGAACACATTTTGTCCTCACGTTAAGTCAGCAAGTGGGTCTTATGCCATGCATGTCATAGATGAGGAAAACAAAACTCAGAAATTTAAAGTAACTTTCCCAACTTTCCAAGAAAGAGGCAGAGCCAGAATGTGATGACAGGTTTGCATGAAACTCCTGAGTGTGTCTGTGATCGGGCAAGCTAGGGCAGGGCCATTTATATAACATGTGCCATTTGACCAAATTATCCTGTTAAATAGTCTGGGAAAGCCGATTAAAGCTGCTGATTGATCTGTTGAAAAGCATGATACTTGGGGAGAACAATCAGCCAGATAAACAAGATGTTCCGATGAACAATTGCCCTCACACGTAATGATTACTTTTATTTTGAAAGGCCCATGATGATAACTCTGTAAGAAACCTCTTGGTGGTTTATTTTAAATTAACCTCCTCCTGTTTCCTATTTGGAAAACGATATCCTTATTTATCATTCTGGAGCTGTTTGCAGGCCTCTCCTTCTAATGTTTATTACCAGGACTTGCTTTGTGATGGCTGATTGCTCCAAATCAAGGGTGGCAAGATAACCTTGCTTTCAGTTAAAACCACTTGGGGGAGTGACAGAAGTCAGTAGGATAAACTAAAAAGTAAACACCTCATGTGTAAATAGTGGCACCATAGAGAAGTTCAGTTTGTCTTATTTAAACAAACAAACAAACAAAAAAATACACTCATTTGTAAAAGCTCAGATTACATTAGTGGGAAGCAACCTAGCAAAACCATTTTTAGAACATGGAACTTCTTTTGTTAACCTAAATTCACTTAAATCATGGGTAAAATTTTAAATAATTTACTAATTTTACCTATTTACTGTTGTTGTTTAGTCGATAAGTTGTGTCCAATACTTCTGCAACCCCATGGACTGTAGCACACCAGGCTCCTCTGTCCATAGAATTTCCCAGGCAAGAATACTGGAGTAGGTTGCCATTTCCTCCTCCAGGGGATCTTCCCGACCCAGGAATTGAACCTGTGCCTCCTGCACTGCCGGTGGATTCTTTACCCCTGAGCCACCAGGGGAGCCCAGCAAATATTCTTATGATATCATAAATTGAAAAATGTCTGAATTTGAAATATGTAATCTAGTCCTACCTGCTTATAGGAAGTGAATACAGAGACATTAAATAGCTTTTAAGTTGGTGTTTGGGCATTGACCAGGGCATTTGACTCATAGGCAAATGTTTACTCTAGCAAACACACTGTATCTCTGAAATGGAAAATGCATCATTTTAGGTAAAACCTGGGATAATATTTCATGACATGTCTCTTACATATCATTATCTATCCAACCAGTCCATCCTAAAGGAAATCAGTCTTGAATGGTCATTGGAAGGACTGATGCTGAAGCTGAAATTCCAATACTTTTGCCACCTGATGCAAAGAGCTGACTCATTCGAAAAGACCCTGATGCTGGGAAAGATTGAAGGCAGGAGGAGAAGGGGATGACAGAGGATGAGATGGTTGGATGGCATCACTGACTCAATGGACATGAGTTAGAGTAAACTCCAGGAGTTGGTGATGGACAGGGAGGCGTGGTGTGATGCAGTTCATGGTGCTGCAAAGAATCGAACACGACTGAGTGACTGAACTGAACTGATCTATCCAATAAGTGAGGAAGGCCCTTCAAAGTGGGAACTGTGTCTTATACAGTTTTGATTTCCCACAGTGATTACTTCATTTCAGTGGTGCTTTGGATACTGTTGATTTGCGGATTTTACCCAACCCCTCCTATGCCCATTAACACAGCTAAGATTGAAAAGAATATTAGTCTGTGAATGAATTTTTTTCTAAGTCCATGGAAAATATACTCCTACATACACTGGAAATTTAATCTATTTTTTGTCCCATCTGATATCAAACTAGTATTTTGTGATTTGATCCTTCATTGAAAAAAAGATGTTCTCCACTACCCCTAATATAGAGGGTCAAAAACATTTTAAGTTGACTTAGTTATTTTGTTGCTTGAACATCAACATGATACACACACTAGGATGTTTTTCCAAAGTATTTTGCATCTGTGACCAAAAGAGCACATAAATACGATGGTCTCAAATGAAAAACATTATTTCCCTGCTTCAGAGGACTATAGAAAGGAATAGAAACCTATACTGTCTACTAATTCTTGTTCTTAAATGGCTTATGGACTTTCAAGTTAGCATGTTTCCACAGCAAATGGAATTGGGGAAGGGACGGCTTGACACCTTAGCTGTTACCATTCTCCTGTCAGCTGTCACTGCAGCATGAAGCGTCCCAGCAAAAGAAAGCCACTCTTTGCTGGAGTCCAGTAGCTGCCAGCCTGGGTGAGGAGGGCAGGAAAAGATTGTGTTACTCGGTGACAGCTGAATCTTTCCAAGAGAGTTAGCTACCTAATTCCTCTAATGAAAATGTACCTTTTACATAAAATTGGAAGAGGAATAAAAATGGAAATAGAATTGGTGCTTTTACCAAGACTCAGCAAGCTTCTGGGTTCTGAGGCTAGAGACTTTTTAAAAAGACACAACGCTCTATACATTCTTTGATCCAGTGGAAGCTTTAAAATATCTGTGCAGGAGGTTTTAAATGCTCAGCCCTCCTTGTTAACTCCATGTTAAGCATTCCTAATCCAAACCAAAGAAAATTTAACTGCTATCCAATGGTGCTGCCCAAAAGTCATTTCTTATTTTATTTCTTCCTCCTTTTGTCACTTGGTATCTCACACTGATCTTCACAGGAATTCTTACAAAATAGGGAACCAGAGTCACCTCTAAACTAGTTGATATGCCATCATGAAATCTCTTATTGTCTTCTCTGCTTAAGGATTTGAGAGTCAAACTAGATATTTAAAGTCTTTCTTGCCCCAATGGCCTGTAAGATTCAAACTTTGACAATTAGAATTATCAATACCTATATATTCACTCTGGCACTTAAAATCCGATCTGCCCCCTGCTTGTCATCTTTCTCCTTTCAACCTGAGAGATATGCCAGTCTCCTCAATACGTCTCATGGTATGGGTCTGATGAAGGATCAAGTTTTTTCAACACTTCCTGCTGGCACCTACAATTAGTGTAACCATCTTGATTCATGAATGCAAACACATATTGCCCAGCAGAAAGATTGAACTCTTTCATTTAAGCACTGTTTCTTACCAGCAATTAAAATACAAAATCCTAACTAATCTTCCAGATAGTGTATCCTTATCTTTCTGACTCTGAGGGGCACATTCCCTGTTCCATTTCGTGATCTTGCTCTTTCATATTGCTCTGTAGCCTAAACAGTTGTTCCCATACTCTGGCATCATTGGGAATTTGTTTAAAGTCATATATCTTTTCCAGATTACACCATTACCTGAGCTGGGAGTTAGGTTCCATCATTTTGCATCTCCATACTTCAATATATGAGAATTGAAAGGATTATAGGATTGAGTCACTAATGAGGCCTTTTTTTCTTTCTTAAATATACTCCAGGGGGTTATAGGTTCCAATAGTGGGAATCTCTTATGAAAATTACCTATAGTTCCCATCCTCTGAGGGAACAATTATAGGCTTAAGACACCCCATCATCCTTTTTGCCTTCCCCACAGATTTGAGGATAAATTGTGCTATTTATTCTGTTAAAGTCAAGCTGGGGAATTCTATCAGGTTGTAGGCTGAGAGTATTGACCCAGGAGTAGGGATCCACTCTAATTACTACCTTCTTAGAACAAGAATTGAAGATAATTACTTATCTCATTTTCAATTAAAAACCTTAGTTCTCTCTAGTCCTATAATACCATAAGGCCTCGTATGGGGTCAGTTGAATCTAATTGTTAACTGCTCCCCTCCTCTATTCATCTGCATTGATACTAAATGATGTGCTTATCAAAATGGGTGAAAGTTTAATCTCATGTTCCTTTATTATCGTGTATGAAAGTGTTGTGATTTACCTTCACTAAATAGTGGAGCAGCAGGTTCTTAAGGCTTTTCTTCATTTTGGAAGACATTTTTGCAGCTTCCTCTTTTTTTATTTTAAATTACCTTTTCTGAATTGCATGGAAAGAGTTATGTATTCCTCTAAAGCAGAGATATCACCTTTTTTTTAGCTTTAATATCCTCAGGTTCTCGGGGAATGGGAGAAATCTGTAGAACCTTGGAAGTCTGTTCTGGTAATTCATGTCAGCTGTACTATACTGGAAACTCTGAGAAGATCCATGAAAACCAGTTATTAGAGAGAAATGAGATGATACTGTTTCTCAGTATTTGAGATCAAGAACCTCAAATCAAAGCAGGCATTGTCCCTGATTTCCCATAGCTGTCATAACTTTCCCATAACTGTCATAATTTATATTAAAATATAAATTTTAATATCCTACAGTTCATACAAAACACTCAACAGTAAGAGTGAGAGAAGAAGTGACAAAGCTGGAATTTGTCAGAATGAACAAATAATAATAAAATATGCTGAAGAAACTTGTTCCAATCACAGCTGGTTGCCAGTCTGACATTAATTCATCTCCCCAGTTCAAACCACATCAACTTCTTCCTTTCTCGGTTACCTACTTTTCTCTGTAGTCATATACTTAAAGGAACTCACTCCAATTTCAGGCTTTAGGGGTAAGTGTTAATTGGTCTAAAATAAACATGTTAGTCTTAATACTTTGCCAATGAAGCCGTTGAAGCCAGTGAAGCATGGCCATGTGACATATGTCTGGCTAACGAGCCAGACAGCTGTGAGGAAAATTATTTTTCCTCTAAAAGTTGCCCATGAAAAAGTGGCCCCATTTTTTGCTTTCTGGTCATTGTTCCATCTGGATACGCCATCCAGACCTGGTGCAACCATTTTGAACCCTGACAGGAGCCACTTATCAGAGAATCCAAGGCACAGAGGAATCCAAAGCTGGGCCCTGACTATACTGTGCCTCGGGGCTTTTTTGCTACAAAAAGTAATTAATCTTATTGTTTAAGAAAATCAAGATTTTCTGTTATTTGAAGATATACTCATTCTGATTTTTAAAAAAATTCTATATTTCTTTTCTTTTCTTTTCTGGAGAGTCTAAAAACAAGACTTTAAAAAGTGTATTGAGCCCTCCCTTGGGATCTTAGGTCTTGTAGAAAGCTATGAGGAAAAGTAATGAAGGAGGCAGAATTAGGTTATATTTGCATAAGTATAGCAAAACAGATAACCAAAATAGTTTAAAATGTTCTCACAATTCCAAAATAGTGGCTTTAAAACACAGCAACAAAAATTCCACTTTTCCCCCCTGATGTTCATAACGTCTGGTCAAAGACCCTGAGAATGCGGAATGAACATGGGAATAGGGAGTGATGGAATCTTCCAGTCCCCACTGCCCACTGCCATATATGTGCGTATTGCATTCCAGCATGGAGAATCAGGAAGCCTAGCTATGCACACTACAAGGGTAAGCAGAACTTAGATATTTCCCTTTTCCCTTTTGTTACGGTGTCACTCGTGGGAGACTGTCACTGAGCAAACTCCCTTCAGACCTCACGTGAAGAAAGTAGATCTGCACCACTTTACCTTAAAGCACAGAGCACAGAGAACTTGGTGCAATTCCACATCTAGTTTTGCAAATCTGCTGGCACACGAAGTCTTAGTAATGGATTTGGATGTGTCCTAGAGTTTATTGTGCCAATATCAATTGAATTAAGACTTCAAACCTTTTCAGGGAACTTCCCATCCTTCATTTCAAATGAATGCACAGACTGCTTTCAGCTACTGAAGTGCTGTCCCTGAAATGAAAAATGAATACCTCTCAGCTAAGGTGGATTGCAAAAACCCACAACAACAGATTTTGATCAGGATCCAAACTTAAAAAAACTTTTTTTAGTGTAAACAATGATTTCCACTCTTTCAAGAATTTGACAGTGAAAGAGCACTGAATTAGGACAAGGGTCTTGGATTCGAGACTTTTGCTTTTTCCCTGTCACTTTATTCCTGTGTAACTAGGCAAACAGTTTTACCTCTATGAATTTCAGGTAAATGTTTTTTTAAGTGCTATTTTTTAATGCTTTGGCCACACAGTGCAGCATGCAGGATCTTAGTTCCCCAACCAGGGATCAAATCCCCACCCTTTGCAGTGGCAGCACAGTCTTAAACACTGGACTTCCAGGGAAGTCGTTCAGTTTCTTAATTTTTAAAATGATAATAATTGGTTTTGTCAAATAATTTCTAAAATGATTGCCATAAAGTTCAATATGATAAACCCCAAAATACTATTAAATACAGAGTACCATTATTTTTATTCATCTCTTATTTGTGAGGAGATTTAAATTGATTGCATTCTGAAGGGCTGAGATGTCAAGCCTTGGAGAGAAGATAACCAGGCCTCTGTAGGAACCCCCAGGCATATATTTCCCAAGCATCATTATATTCATGACCTTTATTTTTCTTTTTACAGCTAAAATGGTGTTAATTTATCAAAAGTCTATTAGGTTCTTATTATATCCTGATCCACTTCTAGGATACAAAGACATATAGAAAGCTTACAATCCAGTAGGGGAAAGAACTCAGTAAGAAAATATAAATATAAGGCTGTAAATGGAAAGTTATGACAGCTATGGGAAATTGGGGACAATGCCTGCTTCAATTTGAGGTTCTTGATCTCCAATGCTGAGAAACAGTATCATCTCATTTCTCTCTAATAACTGGTTTTCATGGATCTTCTCAGATTTCCCAGTATAGTACAGCGAACATGAATTCCCAGAACAGACTTCAAAGGTTCTACAGATTTCTCCCACCCCCCGAGAAGGTTTTTTAAAACAGATGCAGGAGGAACCTCACCAAGTGATTAATTTTCATTTCAACTTTCATTATGTTGATAGCATTTTTGAGGGCAAGGGACACACCAGAGCCCTCTGAATGCCAAAAGGAGAATGAGGTTGCTGGCTAAGGGTGTACTGTACAGGCCAGGAGGTCATGGATGAGCTCCATTTCTTTCCCCCTGAGATTTTTGCAGATAGCATGTTTTATGGGAGTCTTTAGTTGGAAGAGAAGCTGAGAAAAGGAGAAGGTGCCTTATTTGCAAAAATTCTAACCATAGGAATAGGTGAAAGAAAAGAGATAATAGAATTAAGAATCCTGATTTATAGCTTGCTGAATAACCATTTATAGTTTAAAAACAATTACTCTCAATATGTCATTTAATGATTAGTAGACTTAGAATCAAAGCAGAAGTAATAGAGGGTTTCTTTTTACCATCCATTCCTGGAGTCTCCACTAACATGTGGCTTTGGAGTTGAAAGTAAATCCTCAGGTACATATCCCATCTGAGCCACTGATAACATCATTAGGACAAACCTATGCTATGATCTTGGAGGTTTATCCACCTTCTGGACCTGAGATCAGGAAATGAATATTAGATTTTAAAAACTGAACTTGAGGAAAAATTAATCAACCATTATGGAGATCTCATGAAGTTTAATCATAGAATATATAATAAATGAACTTTTATAGATTATATGACTAGTGATGCTAAACTAACGTCCTGTGGGACTCAGGCTCTTCCTTCCCACACTGGTATCTCTCCCTCTGGGTCTAAGCCCTTATCCTTAGGGCCACAATAGGAGGAAAGGAACAATGTGTCTTGGAAACTTAGTGATAGCTCTCCCCTCTGTGGCATTCAGGATACTACTGCTGCATAATCAGTCATCCCCAAATTTAGCAGCTTCAAACGATTGCTTTATTTGGCTCACAATTTTGTGAGACAGGAATTTGTCAGCTTTTAGTGGAGCAGTTCTTGCTGGGGGTTTCTCATGAAATTGCAGTCAGATATTGGTGATGACTTAGTCACTTGAAGCCTCAACGGGATTTCCTGTCCAAGATGGTGCACTCATATGGCTGGCAATGGAAACAGATGGCTGTCTGGAGCTCAGGTGGGCTGTTAGCAGAGAATGTCTACCTGGAACTCTCCAGCTCTGCAGTCTCAGGATCATTGTATTCTTACATAGCATCTCAAGGCTGTAAAAAGTGAGTATTCCATCTAAAAAAAATAAAACCCACATGGCTTTTTGTGACCTATCCCCCCAAATCACACATTGCTTCTGCCATAATCTATTGGTTACAGAGAAGCAGAAAGCTCACTCAGATTCAAGGGAGGGGACTTAGACCCCACTTCTAGAGGAGGGAGTAGCAAGACTGTAGAAGAATATATGGGAAAGAAAAGACCGATGTGGCCACCTTTGGAAAATACAAAGTGGTGAAACACTGCTCTGTGTGAATTTCAAGACGGCTATTTCTGCTGTTGAATGTTCTATGATATTCCCAATATTGCTTTAGCTCATTTGAAAGATTTTTCTAGTTCTTCTGATGTTTCTTTTTCCTCCTTTTTTTGGTTATGTCTAAAAGAACCATTTAGCAGAATCCAATTTGCTAGTTTCAGATATGGGTTAGTCTCCATGTGGAGCTGTCCTATTCACTTGTAGCAGATACACAGGTTGCTAGAAATATTCGTTCCCTTCACCTCCCCACTCTCCAACAGGTGGCCTGCTTGTCTTCACCTGTGACTTACCTCATTTACCTCAGATCAGGTCTGGGAAGGAATTCTGAAGGCTCCTTACACTGCAGATCTCCTGACTCACCAACATGCTCCTTATTCCTTTGCTTCTGCTTGTCTGTCACTCAGCCTCTGTCTAGATGCAGAAATGCTGTACTTCAGACTGACCCATGATTTAGTCTCTGGAGTCTTCACTCACATTTTTGAACCTAAACTTCCAGGGTTGTGTACCTGTGGGCCTCCTTACACATCTAGGACCCACCAGCTTCTCCCCCACTTCATAACATCCTTGAACTTGACCTCTGGTCTCTGTCCCTATCTCATGAAACTCTAGTCTTAGATGGATTATTTTAGAAATGGGACTAGGAAGCCTGTCTGTTCATAGTTCTTTCAGCAGACATTTTGAGAATGAATGTTATCTTAATCGGATAGCTTTGTGATAGCAAAGTATTTTGGATTCTCATGGTTCTTGAGAGAGTATGACATGCCAGTTAAGAGCTTAGTATTACAAATTAGATAATCTAAGAATCGAAGAATGGGCATGTTACTCCCTGGGTCTCAGTTTTATTGTCTTTAAAATGCATACAGCATTAGAATCTACAAATTAGAGTTGTTATAAAAAATAAATGAGACAATCAAGCTCTATCACTTGGTCTAGTAACTGTACTTAGTGAATATTCAAATATGTCTGCTGTTATGATCATCAGCATCAAGTAGAATTTTACTTTTTAGTTTTGTATATCCAACACCTGCAACAATACCTCTCATATAGTAAACCCTCAACATTAAATTAATAAGTCTATGTCTGTTGAATCTCTACAAAGGATAAATTGAAAGAGAAGTCATAAGTTTTCCTAAGAACTGAAGTTATTCTGATGACACATCTAGCCATAAAAAAAAATGTTATTAAATGTTATTTCCCCAAGACTGGTGTCATTGAGGTGACCGGGAACATGTGCTATGTGGTTGATGAGGTTGAAAGGAAGAAGGTAGATTCAACAATGGTGGAAGGAAGTCCAGCCAGAGTCCAGGAGTCCCTGAAATCCATATATGGCGAAGCGCACCTGATCAACTATATAACATCACCAAAATTCAATAATACTACAGAGCATGGCAAGAGGAAGTAACAAATGGGAGTGAGCATCCAGGAAGTCTGTCCAGGACCTAAACACAATCAAGGACCAGAGTCTGGAAAATCCCTGAAAAGCCAGATAAGGCCTCAGTTCAACAGATTCCATCTTAGTTTAAATATTTAGATATAAGATTAGATGGCATGGGCCCAGAACTGCAAGGGCGGCTTGGAATTTAGACTGAAGAATAAGGCTGACAGGTAAATGTTAGATCAGAACTGGACTAGTAGAAAGTGAGATGATAAGGCCTCAGAATATTGGACTTGAATTCAGTAAGTGTCCCCAGATCAAAATCAAGATTGATTTTAGATCCTGGGGCAGAACTGAGTCTGCAGAGAGAGCCATGTGACCCCAGATGCGAGGAAGGAAAAAGTTGTGTTTTTCAATGAGATTTTTCTTTCACTTCACATCTGCTGCAAATCTCTATAAGAATATCATTTCAAATATTCTCTAAATTGTGGTGGTCCCTTCTGTGCATTCTCACAGTAACCTTCAGGTGTATCCATCTCCTTTTCCTTCTCCTTTTCTTGCTTTTTCATATAGAATTGATAATCCACATGCCATCCAATTCATTTACTCAAAATATATAATTCAGTGATTTTTAGTAAATTCACAGTGTTGTGCAGCCATCACCACAATAAATTCTAAAATATTTCCGTCACTCCTAAAGAAAACCCATACCCAATTAGCAATCACTCCCCATTCCCAACCCCCACCCCCCAGCCTCTGACAATCACTAATCTACATTGTGTTTCTATAGATTTGTACATGTTGGACAATTAATATAGATCAAATCATACAATGAATGATCTTTTTTGATTAGCTTCTTTCACTTAGCATGTTTTCAAGTTTCATTTATGTTGTAACATGAATCAATATTCCTTTCTTTTTTATGGTTAAATCATATTCTATTATATAAATATGCTACATTATATTTATCCATTCAACAACTGATGGACATTTGGATTGTTTCTACTTTTGAATTTTTATGAATAATGCTACTATGAGTATTTGTATACAAGATTTTATGTGGATGTATGTTTTCAATTTTTTTTGATATATATATATATATAGTATAATAGAAATCACTTTTTAAAATTCTTATTAAACAAACTAAGTCATTTATAACTCAGATCATTTATAACTAAGGTCATTTAAACTAAGGTCATAACACAAGAGAAGACTCTACACATGAACATCACCAGATGGTCAACACCAAAACCAGATTGATTATATTCTTTGCAGCCAAAGATGGAGAAACTAGACAAGGAGTTGACTGTGGCTCAGATCATGAACTCTTTATTGCCAAATTCAGACTGAAATTGAAGAAAGCAGGGAAAACCACAAGACCACTCAGGTATGACCTAAATCAAATCCCTTATGATTATACAGTGGAAGTGAGAAATAGATTTAAGGGCCTAGATCTGATAGATAGAGTGCCTGATGAACTATGGAATGAGGTTCGTGACATAGTACAGGAGACAGGGATCAAGATCATCCCCATGGAAAAGAAATGCAAAAAAGCAAAATGGCTGTCTGGGGAGGCCTTACAAATAGCTGTGAAAAGAGAAGCAAAAAACACAGGAGAAAAGGAAAGATATAAGCATCTGAATGCAGAGTTCCAAAGAATAGCAAGGAGAGATAAGAAAGCATTCCTCAGCGATCAGTGCAAAGAAATAGAGGAAAACAACAGAGTGGGAAAGACTAGAGATCTTTTCAAGAAAATGAGAGATACCAAGGGAACATTTCATGCAAAGATGGGCTCGATAAAGGACAGAAATGGTATGGACCTAACAGAAGCAGAAGATATTAAGAAGAGGTGGCAAGAATACACAGAACTGTACAAAAAAGATCTTCATGACCCAGATAATCACAATGGTGTGATCACTCACCTAGAGCCAGACATCCTGGAATGTGAAGTCAAGTGGGCCTTAGAAAGCATCACTATGAACAAAGCTAGTGGAGGTGATGGAATTCCAGTTGAGCTGTTTCAAATCCTGGAAGATGATGCTGTGAAAGTGCTGCACTCAATATGCCAGCAAATTTGGAAAACTCAGCAGTGGCCACAGGACTGGAAAAAGTCAGTTTTCATTCCAGTCCCAAAGAAAGTCAATGCCAAAAAATGCTCAAACTATCACACAATTGCACTCATCTCAGAGAAGGCAATGGCACCCCACTCCAGTACTCTTGCCTGGAAAATCCCATGGGTGGAGGAGCCTGGTAGGCTGCAGTCCATGGGGTCGCTAAGAGTCGGACACGACTGAGCGACTTCACTTTCACTTTTCACTTTGATGCATTGGAGAAGGAAATGGCAACCCACTGCAGTTTCCTTGCCTGGAGAATCCCAGGGACGGGGGAGCCTTGTGGGCTGCCATCTATGGGGTCGCACAGAGTCAGACATGACTGAAGCGACTTAGCAGCAGCAGCAGCAGCAGCACACGCTAGTAAACTAATGCTCAAAATTCTCCAAGCCAGGCTTCAGCAATACGTGAACCGTGAACTTCCAAAGGTTCAAACTGGTTTTAGAAAAGGCAGAGGAACCAGAGATCAAATTGCCAACATCCACTGAATCACTGAAAAAGCAAGAGAGTTCCAGAAAAACATCTATTTCTGCTTTATTGACTATGCCAAGCCTTTGATTGTGTGGATCACTATAAACTGTGGAAAATTCTGAAGGAGATGGGAATACCAAACCACCTGACCTGCCTCTTGAGAAACCTATATGCAGGTCAGGAAGCAAAGGTTAGAACTGGACATGGAACAACAGACTGGTTCCAAATAGGAAAAGGAGTACGTCAAGGCTGTATATTGTTACCCTGCTTATTTAACTTTTATGCAGAATACATCATGAGAAATGCTGGGCTGGAAGTAGCACAAGCTGGAATCAAGATTGCCAGGAGAAATATCAATAAACTCAGATATGGAGCTGACACTACCCTTATGGCGGAAAGTGAAGAGGAACTAAAAAGCCTCTTGATGAAAGTGAAAGTGGAGAGTGAAGAAGTTGGCTTAAAGCTCAACATTCAGAAAATGAAGATCATGGCATCCAGTCCCATCACTTCATGGGAGATAGATGAGGAAACAGTGGAAACAGTGTCAGACTTTATTTTGGGGGGCTCCAAAATCACTGCAGATGGTGATTGCAGCCATGAAATTAAAAGACCCTTACTCCTTGGAAGGAAAGTTATGACCAACCTAGATAGCATATTGAAAAGCAGAGACATTACTTTGCCAACAAAGGTCTGTCTAGTCAAGGCTATGGGTTTTCCAGTGGTCATGTATGGATGTGAGAGTTGGACTGTGAAGAAAGCTGAATGCTGAAGAACTGATGCTTTTGAACTGTGGTGTTGGAGAAGACTCTGGAGAGTCCCTTGGACTGCAAGGAGATCCAACCAGTCCACCCTAAATGAGATTGGGGGCAGGAGGAGAAGCGAACGACAGAGGATAAGATGGCTGGATGACATCACTGACTTGATGGAAATAAGTCTGAGTGAACTCCGGGAGTTGGTGATGGACAGGGAGGCCTGGAGTGCTGCGATTCATGGGGTCGCAAAGAGTCGGACACGACTGAGTCACTGAACTGAACTGAAGGTCATTTATTGATAAAATTATTTTAATGAATATTTGATAATTGCCTCTTCAACACTAGGTATTCCCTTTTTGTCCTTGAGTATAAAAAGAAAATTGAGTACCTGCCATCATAGAACTTACAATTCTCCACAAAGCTTTAAGTCCTTGAGACTAAGAACTGTGATTATTTTATTCCCTTTCCAATCTGCAATGTATCCACAATTTATGGGAAAAACTCGAATCAAAACAATAATGTTTAAATAGAATCTGGTTCATCTCCTACCTACATACTTGTAGAAACTCCAGTTCCTTTCAAATGCCTCTTATTTGTTAAGGAAGCTCCTATTTTATGTGTGTTCCTAAATGAAACTCTCCCGCCTGCTATGAAGCATCTGGAATCCTTCCCTCCATCTTGGAATGTGAACCTGATGGAACCCAGGATCCCACTCTGCTCTCCTGATGCTGAAAACAGACATGGCTTCCTGCCCAGGTCTCTGAGGACCTCTCCTGATTCCCCTCTCATATGTTTGCACTTCCCTTACCTCTTTTTTTCTGATGGTCAACTTAGTCTCAGCTATCTCTTCTAACAGGAAAACATCCTCCACTCCACTTAGGTTACACACTATAAACACCATATTTTATTTCTGAGTATCCATGACCAGCCTTTATTCTGAATAGCTCATAGAGATGTTTCTGGTCCTGGAATTTTATTGCTGTTTTCTTCTTTTCCCTTGAACACAGAATTGCTAAGTCACAGAGGTTCAGTTTATAGGGCAACCTGATCACCATTCACCAGATTACTTAAAAGTTTTCTTTCTTGTCTGAGGACAGACAATTATAAAATCAGTTTTGTGTACCTTGAATCTCTGTCTTCTTACAATGAATTCCTCTGCTTGTTGGTCTTGAGCTGCTCACAAAGATAGCACCTGGAAGGTCCTTCTTGCAGAGTCTATACACATCAGCAAAAGATCTGAATTATGAAGATGAACAACAAAAAGTCTTAAACTTTGTTCCTGCTGCAGCTGCATTTACTGTAAAATGTGATTTGACAACATTTTGCTCAGTGTCTCTTCTGAGCACCTTCATGTGAGTCTGTTTCAATTATGGCTTGTATTTATGATTTTGGAAATAGATTTAAGAGTAGGCCAATAGTTCAGGTAATTTCAGTATGACCTGGCAGCACTCTCAATTCAGTGATTTAATTTGTATCTTGTGCAAGTCAGTAAAATGCTCTGAAATTCAAGCTCTTCTTTTGTAAGAAGGGGATTATTTACCATCTAGAGTGATAATAATAATAGCTAATGTTTATTGTGTGCTTCTGGGAAGAAGGCAGAATTTAACATCCTTTGCATCGGATTGGCCAAAAAGTTCATTCTGGTTTTCCTATACAATGTTACAGAAAAACCTGAATGAAATTTTTCACCTCAGTGACTAATATCTATTTGATATTAGATATCTAATATCTATCAGCTCAATGACTCTTCACATCAAATTCATGAAATAGTTGCTATTATTGTAGGATAAAATCATACTAAATAATATTGTTGTTGTTTAGTCACTAAGTTATGTCCGACTCTTTTGCAACCCCATGGACAGAGGCTTGTCAAGCTTTTCTGCCCATGGGATTTTCCAGGCAAGAATACTGGAATGGGTTGCCATTTTCTCCTCCAGGGCATCTTCCCAATTCAAGGATTGAATCCATGTCTCCTACATTGCAGTCAGATTCTTTTTTGCTGAGCCCCAGGCAAATGTCTAGACCAGGAAAGCGTCTAGATAATATAGTTGGATTGTGAAAGAATCATGCTTATTACTTTCAAAATAAGGCATAGACAGAATTCAGTCTTCATGAAGTTTTCTATGTGATTTTGTAAATCATCAAGACATGCTTTCACTAGAAGAAAAAGTATATATTTGTTTAGCAAACTGGCCCCTTTCATAAATAATCTCCTGCATGTATGATTCAGGCCCCACGGATTATTTTAACTTCTATTCAGATCCGCACTTTTCACTTTTACTCCACGTTTGAATTCCAGTTCAGGAGACAGAAGTCAGGGCAAAGAGCTCTAAGAGTAGCTGAGAACACCACAGTCTGTTAAGGCAGACTGAACTCCTATTTATTTTGAAAAGAGCAAAACCAGTAACTCACTAAATCTGGCCCAGAACCACCCATCTTGTCTCACTTTCCCACCCAAAACTGGACCAATGTGTCTGCTGTGAAGGAAGGTAAAAGAGTACATAGAAATAGCGGAAGACATTTCCAGGGGATGTCTTCCTTTCTTTGCCATGACACTTCTGCAACAAGCCCTAACCTTTTCTTTTTGTACAGCTACGTGCATCATTTTCTTATTGATAGTAAAAAGAGAACCACTTGGTTAGTCATCAACTTGTTCTTATCTGCTTGACTGCATGCCTTGCTAGCTGTTCTAAGATATTTGGCCAGGAATTCAGTTTTGATTAACAAATTCTGTTCTATGGTTGAAGGAAAGATTAACTAATTTGGTAAGAATTATCAGCACAACATGTTTGAGGGTTTTTTAGAGGGAGAGGGGGTCAGAAGAATTGTTGATAATCATAAATTTTTTCATTAAAATTCTAGTTCATTAAGTAATCAGCATGGGGGTGTCTGATTGGCTGATTAGATGCAGAGGCAAATCATTTGTCGCTTTTTTAGGGAAATTTCCATCAAAGTGGTTCCACCTAGAGAATTTAAATTAATGTATTATTTTAAATCCATGTATATTTATTTCAAATTGAGTTATCCTGTAGAACAAAGGAGTTGCTTTTTCACCCAGAACTCTCATAGCTTCCAAAGTGGTGATAGGATTGAAAAACCTCTCTCTGGGCCTCTCTGGCTCTCTCTCTCTTTCTTCCTTTCTCTCTCCATCTCCCTTCCCCTGCTCCCCTTTTTCTCGTTCTTTCTCTCACCTGCCAACTAAAACCCTGCATCATAAAGTTTCAACTTTACCTCCACAAGTCAATTTAGGAAAAACTGAGTTTGGGAGAAAATCATGGAATTATGGATCTGAGAAGAAGTCGGAATACTGTTAGTATTACTTAAAATCCTGTCTCTCATTTTTCCTGTGACTGTATCTTCTGCATTCAGTTATAGTGATTCAATCCATACATAGTTCAGTGAAGGAGCCACATTTTAGCTCAGGCTTCAAAATTAAGAAGGGTTAACCAATGTGGTTCAGGCACTCTTTGGAAGGGCCTTGGTTACAACCTTGAGCATTCATGATGCTAATTTAGAAAGGTGGGCTGAGAAACAAAACGCGTCCCTTTATTCCTGGCTAAGATTTCTTCAAAAGGGTTGCTGAATGACTAAATAAAATAGATAACCAATAAGGACCTACTGTATAGCACAGGGAACTCTGTAATGACCTATATGGGAAAAGAATCTAAAAACAAGTGGATATATGTATAACTGATTCACTTTGTGTACAGCAGGAACTAACACAATGTTGTAAAGCAACTATACTCAAGGCAAAAAAAAAAGCTACTAAAAAAAAAGTCAGACCACACCTGGCTGTTGCGAAGGTTCAGAACCCCCGAGGATGCTCACTTTTTCTTATTTGCCGATGCCCGAACTAGGATCTCTTCAGAGGCACACAAGAGCTTCCCACCAAGATTTTGCTTGGAGTGTTGAAAAAAGATGACCATTTGCTAATATCCTGAAGCTCTTGGCGTCACCCCCCAGGGCCTGAGCCAACACTGCCAGGAAACCACTTGGTACCTCTGCTCTGCTTGGAGCCTGGAGGGTTGTTAATCCTCCCAGCCCTCATACCCCTGTTTATTTTCGGTGCCTGCCCGATTTTCAGGTCCCTTTGACCATCTCCCCTCTCCCCTACTCTCAGTCCCAAACTTGGCTTCTGACCGTCCATGTCTCCCTGTCTTTCTTGACCATGGCCTCTGCATTTCCCCAGTCTGTGACCTGAACCTGCACACTGTAAGCCTCTTTGCAAAATGCTTCTGACCCCGTCTTGCCTCAACTGAAATGTAACAGTCCCCAAGGCCAGCATTTCTTTCTTTCTTTTTTTGAGATTTGCTTTTATTTATGTATTTGGCTGTGCCGGGTCTTAGTTGCACCACTCGTGATCTTCAATCTGTGCTGCGGCACATGGGATCTAGTTCCCTGACCAGGGATTGAACCCACGCCTCCTGCATTGAGGGTGCAGAGACTTAGCCACTGGACCACTAGGGAAGTCCCTCAGTATTTCTCAAGCAGGCCTTTTCAGTGAAGAGATGTGCTCTACCTCCTCCTTCCCTCACTGAAGCTTTTACACTAAACCATTATTCCTCTACATGTCAAAAGTTGCCCTTTGGGGGTCGATACAAACTAGCTACTCACTCTGTTAGTGCCTTTTATTCCCCTCCAGTTTGGGCACTAGACTGCATGTTTCCTTTTAACTTGTCAACTTCTTAACTTCTGCTATTATGCTGAGAAAGTTAAACAGCTATTTAGGTGATCTTTCCAATATATTTTCTTCACATTGTCCTTCATTTTTAATTCCCAATCTTCCATTTTCTCTCTGCTTGAACCACTTCTCACACATGGCCATGTCATGGTTCTTGAAATCATTTTGAAATATTTCATTTCTGAAATCTTAAATGGTGGCATCCTATTCATGGACCCAAAAACCTCTTACCGTTTCAGCTCCCTTCATACACTCCCACTGTGCCAAGTTTGACTTGATACAGGCTTGTACCACCTTGACCATTCCATCCTCTGCCAACTAGCCAGCATCTTCCTGGCAAGTCAGACTTGTTAGTCCCTAGAGCTTCTGAAATGGTGCCTCTTCCCAGTAGAACTCCAACCCTAGCTCAAATCAATTATCCATCTCTAGAGTCTCAAGAACCAGTTTGCTGAGTACTGCTAGAGAAAAGCACAGAACCACGTGAATGGTGCCACCTTGGGCTTGTGAGCTCTTTCTTCATCGGGACCTCACACTGCTGGACAGTCATTCACCGGAATCTTACTAATGCCATGTGCCACAAAACCTAGTTCGTGCCTTCTCAGTATCCCCCCAAGGCCTGATGTCTGTGCCTTTCACATCACCATACTTTCCCTCCAAAATGAAAATGAAATGATTGAAGTGTCCCCATCATTTTCAGGAAATGATTTTCATATCATGGGGTAGCTGTGAATTGATCTCCCAGGTTTTTATATATTGGCGAACTAAACTCTTCCTGCAAGAGAAGACTTGCATCATCCCTTCCCTTACCAAAGTATATCCATGCAAGAAGCACCCAGAGAGAAAAAAGTACTTTCTACACAATATTTGAGCAGTTATGAAAGTTTTGTCATGCTCCTGATACCATAATTCTGAACTTATCCATTTTCCTGAATATATTTGTTTAATGTGCTGTGTGTGTGAAGTCCCTCAGTCATGTTCGATTCTTTGCAACCCTTTGGACTGTAGCCCATGAGGCTCCTCTGTCCATGGGATTTTTCAGGCAAGAATATGGAAGTGGGTTGTTATTTCCTCCCCTAGGGGATATTCTCTAGCCATGGGCTGAAGCCGCGTCACCTGTGTCTCCTGAACTGGCAGGTGGATGTTTTATCTGCTGAGCCATTAGGGAAGCCCATATGTGTTTAATATATGCATATACATATAAATGTATATTTACATATGCATATATAAATATATTTACATATATTTATATACATATAAATGTATGTTTACATATATATTTACATATACATATAAATATATTTATGTATGCATATATAAATATATTTACATATACATATA
>NW_024070186.1:134535265-134651411 GCF_014754425.2 Oryx dammah | reverse complement strand
AAATATATTTATGTATGCATATATAAATATATTTACATATACATATATTTGCATATATGAATATATTTACATATACATATAAATACATTTTTTGTATGTATATATAAATATACAATGCTCTAAACAGATATTTACTTATTAAGCATCTATTATATGTCATTTCCATTAGAAGGTAAACTCTATAAGATCTGGAACCTGTGTTTCTTTCATTGCTTTTTTAATTCCCAGTTCTAAGGGCTTGTAACTGTACACAGATCCTAAAGTTATATGAATTTTCAGGATTTTTCATGAAATACTGTAGGAGTCAGTCACAAACCATTTTTTGACAACCTCAGCTATCTCAAGAGGAATAAAAGAATCAAGTAATCATAATTATAGGTCACTTTCCCTTTGTTTGTGGTCTACATCACCAAGTCAAGAAGTCAGATCTATTGGATAAATAGATCTACTTCTGGCAACGACTTCAGATGTTTCTAATGCCTTAGTATCATACAGTTGAGTGCTCAGAACTGCTTGATGTTGATCCAACCCTGTTCATATAGGCGACAGATCTTCTTCTAGAAGGCATTGTTCTCTCTGCCTAAAGACTTTGGATCTTTCCTCTTATCACATCCTTTGGCTCCCAGTGAGTCTGAGATTAGCAAAGTTGTCCAAGACCTTGTAGTTAGTAATCACTAGCAAAATACTCTCAGAAGTCAAACTTCACTTTCAGCCTTACTCTCTAAGGCAACATATTCCAAATGTTGTGAATCTCAAAATATCCCAGTGTGCATCACGTAGCCTTTCTGAATGCTGTGATGCTAGTTTTTACTTATGATTCAAATGTAATGAGCTATTTGCTAGCTAGGTGTATACTCATGGTATTGCTCTCATACCATACCAAGGACTCAATTTCTCCAGTTTCCCCACAAAGTTCTCCATGATGGCGTATTTCAGAGTATTACTAGTTCATTTGCATTAATTAATCAGATGTGCAGAAATGTAACAGTGCTGCTTTTCCATAGCTGACCCCAGCTTACCTCTGAATCTCTCTTTAATCACTAGTGAAAAAAATTTTTTTTCATGTTACCTTTAAGGTGGTTTATCCAGTCACATCCTGTTTAAAATATTTCTTTTGAGGTAAAAAATCATTTATATTCAGGATTTAAACTTATTCAATTCATAGCTTAATCTCCTTAGGATTTCTGTTCAAACCTCTCAAAAGAATTCTTTGTCCTTTCTTCAGTCTACAGGGTACCAGAGGGGGTCATCTAATATATTGTCATTTATAGGAGGGGTTGGGAAATGTAGGGAGGGGTGTGATATAACTATTCTTTTTTTGCCAACCTTGCAGCAGGCATGTGGGATCTTAATCCCCCAACTGAGGTTCAAACCCTTGCACCCTGCATTAGAAGCATGGAGTCTTAACCACTGGACTGCCAGGGAAGTCCAACCATCCCTTCTTGACCTTCACCTTTACAAACTAGTCTCTGCCTTGGCCTCGAGTCACAAGTTAAAAGGATTGTGTTCATTATCTCAACAGTTGCAGTCCACTGAAATCTAAAATTGTAGCACCGTCCCCCCCACCCTCCGCCACTAACTTCTGGAATAACTGGGCTCAGGCCAAGTATATTAATGAAGACCCACACACTATAATTCTAAATATTATTGAACAAATACATTGTTAAATAAAATATATTCTATACTTTTCCCTTGACAAATACACTTTTAAATTGAGTTTGCTGCTGCTACGGCTAAGTTGCTTCAATCGTGTCCGACTCTGTACAACCGCGTAGACAGCAGCCCACCAGGCTCCTCTGTCCCTGGGATTCTCCAGGTAAGAACACTGGAGTGGGTTGCCATTTCCCTCTCCAATGCACAAAAGTGAAAAGTGAAAGTGAAGTCGCTCAGTCGTGTCCGACTCTTCACGATCTCTTGGACTGCAGTCTACCAGGCTCCTCTGTCCGTGGGACTTTTCAGGCAAGAGTACTGGAGTGGGTTGCCATAGCTTTCTCCGATAATGACTTTAGGTCATTTGAATTTTAAAACGTTAGAGTACTTTTAGTTCTAGGCTGAAATGTGTTCACATGAGGCCGGTAAGACCCACTTTATAGCCCACTTTCTATTCTTCTTTCCCCATGGCATTTAACACACCTGTATGGACATCCCAACCCATGTACTTAATATCCTGTCTATACCCCCATACCAACACCTGCACACACCAGTAAATAATCACTTCTTGACCTCCAATCAGCCCTACAGGTACACACACTGGTGATATAACTTGCCCTCTGGAGACTAGATCCAGGAAGAAGCATGCAAAGCCTGGTGAAGGCTGAGGAGAGCCTTGACAGAATTTCCAGGATCCTGAGGGTCCAGAGTATGACGTAGAGTGGTAGGTGTGGGATGAGCTCTGGGTGGGCAAGTCCCCTTTGGTCCCCTAGTCTTGTTGGATAGAACCTGGTTTGAAAGCCCAATATGTCCTCCTTTAAATTGGGAGGCCCAGAGCAGGGGTCTAAGGCCAGTACTATCTCTATGCTTCAAGAACCATGACATGTAAGGGGGTGAAGACTATTTCATGGCCCCCTGTCTGCCTCACACACCATTTCTACATTCCTGGGGATGCTCAGTGAGGTTGATGAGAGGTACTCAGTTATCAGTGGGAAATGGGACATATCTTCCTGAGTGCTAAGATTCCTAAGCTGTCTAATGACTTCTGTCTCTTCCGTGGGTTCCAAACCTCTGGCATAAGCCAAAGAATCTGCACCAAAATGACATGTCAATTCATTTCTTCTCTCCTCCCTCCACCCAACCCAGAAATGGTGTCATTACCTCTCACATAGCAGGAAGCTACCTCGTGTGAGGTTATATCCTGTGTCCTTCTCTACATATATTGATGATACTGTTTTTATAGTATGTATTTGGATTTTATTTCTATAGCAAGGTAAAGGGTTATTCAGTTCTAAACACTTATAGCTATTAAGCACAGCTTCATGAGAGCCTTTCATTTTCCTTTCCCCGAAGCTAATTTCAATCTTCTAGCTTATTCTTTCTGTATTTGCCTATACAATTCTGAATAGAATATTATATTATTTTTCTACTTTTCAGTTTTAGACATCAATCTGGAATGATTTGCCAATTTCTCTCCCATCTTCCCCCTGCCCCCAAATATACATTTGTGTTTATAGAATAGATTCTTGCTGGCAAAATTTCCTTCTATCATTTTCTGCTTTCTTCAAAACTAGCAACAGTTTTAATAAGAAAGAGCCTGGTAAAATCATGAACTGACAGTCCTCTTGCCTGAGTCAAGCAAGTCTCCAAGTTCCAAAGATTGAAGTGATTGAAGATGTTGTCCTACAATGAAAACAAAATCATAGAAAGAGGAGTCCCCCAGAAGAGAAAGGATGCCACCTCTAAATTCAAAGGGAGTCACTGAATCTATTTTTACAGCAACACTGGAGTCTCTGAATGGAAATGCTATTGAGGACTGGGTATGTTAGGAAGTCAAACGTTTGAAGCCTTGAATTCATTTTCCTAAAGTATTTGGAGGTGACAGCAAGGAAAAGAAGCAAAAATAGTAACTGATGTAAAATCATGAAACTAATTGCATGGGAGCTAAGCAAGCTTGAAAATCCAGGGAGTAATCATAGTGTCAAATTCTCAAAGGTCAAGATCCAAAAATCCTGTGATTTAATGATTGCATCACCACTAATAGGTAACAAATGTGGTTTCAGTGGATTTAGAAACAAGACTTCAAGGAGTGGACACTTGTTGTAAGTGGTAGAGTTAAAATAAAGGGTGTAAGTTATTATTTGGAGAAGTCTATTGGGAGAAAGGATGCAGACAGAGGGAAGACAGGAGAGAAACTGAGAGATTTTAAGAGAAAAGCTTGAGATAATGCAAGGCAAAGGGTGGTGTAGGCAGTGATATTTACAGTCAGAGGGAAATGTGGCCATAGAAAGTAAGATACTGAAGATGCAAAGGAATTAGATAATCAGAGGCTCAAGGTCATGGACACAGATGAAATGGTTAGTTTTGAAAAGGAGGACTATCTCATCCACTGAAACCAAGGGCGATAGTAAAAAGAAGCTGAGGGAATATATTGAGATATAATTCAGTATAGCTGAGAGTGTTGGGGAGAAAGTGAAAGTGAAAGTTGTGACTCAACTTGTAAAGAATCCACCTGCAATGCGGGAGACCTGGGTTCAATCCCTGGATTGGGAAGATCCCCTGGAGAAGGAAAAGTCTACCCACTCCAGTATTCTGGCCTGGAAAATTCCATGAACTATATAGTCCCTGGGGTCACTAAGAGTTGGACACAACTGAGCAACTTTCAGTTTTGAGAAAGTTTAAAAGAGAAAGCTCACATCATATGTCTTGGATCTTCTCATCAATGTTCACAGTTTAAAATAAGAAAGGTTGTTACTGGCTGAAAATAAGGAGGCCAAGAAGGGTGAAACTTTGAGGGTTTAGAGAAATTTATAAAGCTATGGAAAATTCATGGCATGTAATTTTTCAAAGGAAATCAATAAGAGGTTTAAATTTCCATGAGAAGAAAAGTTTTGTGGGATATAAACTCCAGTCTTTTATTCTTCAGGGTTCCCTGGTGGCTCGGCTGATAAAGAATTCACCTGCAATGTGGAAGACCTGGGTTCAATCCCTGGGTTGGGAAAGATTCCCTGGAGAAGGCAAAGGCTACCCACTCTAGTATTCTGGCCTGGAAAACTCTATGGACTGTACAGTCCAGGGTATTTCAAAGTTTTGTGGGATATAAACTCATCTTTTATTTTTCAAAGATGTTTCAAACTAACCCCATGATACCACATTCAAATTGTTCCAGACAGTAAACTCGAAGCCTCAGCAGTCAATGGAGACTTGATTCCTCTGAAGAGAGACCCAAAAAGATAGATTTGAATTCCTTACACTTTTTCTAGCTATTTTTTTTCTACATGGCTTCGTGTTTTCCCACTGAATCATTCATTGTATGTAATTTTTGAGGTTCAAGGAAATCTGTTATGGTTTACATGAATAGTTTCAAGTAACTAGAACAGATCAGTTTCAGAGTTGAGGGGAGGCGAGAAGAAGGTCTGCGGCTGGGTGGAAGTAGGTGTCCATTGTGAGTGGTAGAGATAGGATTGAGCATGATAGAAGAGGAGGAAAAGGAAACAAGGTGTAGATCCATAACTTGTGGTCTGAGGACTGTGATTCTCAACTGAGAATGATTTTGCCTCCCGAGAGGTACTTGGCACTGTGATCACAGCTAGGGATGATGCAACTAGCATCTAGTGGGTACAGGGCAGAGCTGCTGCTGCTAAACACCTGGCAATCCACTAGACAACGCTCTACCACAAAGAATTATCTGGCTCCAAACGTAAATAGTGCCAAGCTTGAGAAATCCTACTGTAGGGACTCAGGAGAAAAGCAAAATTGGGGCAATCTTTTTTTTTAATTAATTTTTACTGGAATATAGTTGCTTTACAATGTTGTGTTAGTTTCTGCTGTACAGCAAAGTGAATCAGCTACACTTTTACATATATCCCCTCTTTTTTCAGATTTCCTTCCCATTTAGGTCACCACAGAGCCCTAAGTAGAGTTCCCTGTGCTCTACAGTAGGGTCTTATTAATTATCTATTTTATATATAATAGTGTATGTATATCAATCCCAATCTCCCAATTCATCCTACTCCCCACCCCTTGACCTTGGTATCCATACCCTTGTTCTCTACCTCTGTGCCTCAATTCGGCAGACAGTATTTTTTATCTGATGCCAAACAACTGACAGTGAAGGGTGAGGGCATTGGTTTTAACAACAATATAACACAAAACATTTTCATTATTTTTCCAAGAGATATGATTAAGTAAGATGTTAGTATTTACTGACCTAATCCAAGGAAATTGTGTATTTTGAGGTATGGCAAAAGCCAAATTTTGCCCTCTCTCCTAACTGTGATGTTTCTGGTTGTGAACCTCACAGCTAATAGTTGGATGGTACGTTGGAATTCTATGGAATTTAATTTCTATATTGACAGTAGATATCAGATAATGATATAGTGGTATATCATGCCTACTGGTTATATCCTGCCCTTGTATTATAATCTAGGTGCTACCTTAAAAAAATGTTTTTAATTTTGTATTGGAGTATGGCCTATTAACAATGTTGTGATAGTTTTATGTGGATGGCAAAGGGACTCGTCAATACATATACATGTATCTATTCTCCCTCAAGCTCCCCTCCCATCCAGGCTGCCACATAACATTGAGCAGAGTTCCCTGTGCTATACCATAGGTCCTTGTTAGTTATCCGTTTTAAATATAGCAGTGTGTGCCCATCCATCCCAGATTCCATAACTCTCCCTTCCTCCCATCTTTATCTCCAACAACCATAAGTTCATTCTCTAAGTCTGTGCTACTTTTAAGAGGGTAGGTCTAAAATCTGGTGAAGCTTTCTCCCTGTCTATTGCGTATTGTACTCCTATGTTCTATTACTATATCACATTTGCCATAGGCCAATAAAAAAGGAAGAAAGAAAAAGTAAAAACAACTCCAAATGTATTACAAGTCAAAACAGTAAGAAAGGAATTATGTTTGTTGTGGACCAAAGATTCTGAGCTCAAGGGAAAAGAGCTATGAAAATAAAAAGACAAAAGAAGAATGGGAGGGAAAAAGAGGAGACTTTCCATATGGCATGGGAGAAGAGGAGGGGAATTAAGGATTGAGAAGAAAGAAGGGCCTGGGAGCTTAATAACCTTTTTCCAACAACAGATTTTTAGAAGTTAGCGGTGCTTCAAGAAAATAAAGTAGTGTGCCTGATGCCTTTTGAAACAGGAGTCTGTTCTCAGCTTTTCATCTTCTGTTCCGCCGTTATATGTAAATTGGGTTTCATGGCATATTAGAACTGTGAAGATGATTTAATATGCCAAAATGTGCTATGGATCATTTGTGCATCGGCTCTGCAGTTTAACCAGCAGTCACTGAACTGAAACTCAAAACTTCCCTTGCCAAATCACAGAAAATTTTAGGATTAACTTGAAAGCAGCACCCCCATCTGAAGAGAGACATGGCTTTTCCCCACCTGTTCCAGGTACATATCACAAACATGCAGTGTGTGTATTTGTTTTTATTGCAAAAATGTGAATGAGACTAGAATATAAGAATTTTCTTCGTGCAGTATTGTCAGTGTAGTCCCGAGGTCTCTATACTATGTCGTTTTTGCCCAGTCTTCAGAAACAGAAATTGAGATGAAATACAGCACCTAAGAACATTAACCTTTTCAGGAGCAAGCTGCCAGAAAGTAATTATTCCTGGAGAGCAGGCCCATCAGAATAAGAAAAGTGCCTCTGATTTCTCTGTGTTACCAGCCACACCTATTTACTGAGCACTCACACTGAGGAATAAGCAACTTGTCATTATCATCACCATCATTATCATCATCACACCATCATCATCGTTGTGATTATTTTGAAGTTAATTCTTTCTTTTTAGAAATAATTGGTTTTAGTTACAAAGAAATAACCACACTTTACCCACTCTTTTTTGCAGATGTTTTCACAAAGAGAAGATGCAGCCCCTTCCTGTAACACTGGCTCAAGTTCTCTCCCAAAGACTGGGTCTGTTATAGGAGGAGGAGCTCAAGACAGGGAGTGGTGGACCATTTCTTTTAAAAAAAAAAAAAACATTAATTATCTACAGTCAAAGATGATCTGAAAAAGTCCTGTGCAAATGATTGCAAAAAAAAAAAAAAGATTTTGGATTGAACATGGTTTTGACAACTAAGCTTATTTAATAAACATGTGAAGTTTGTACATGCTCACTCATGGGTTATTGTCCCAGTAATTCTAGGATCTCTTATTATACCTTATGGTCTGCCTCTTGACGCTGAACCCTCACTTTGAGTTATCATTCTTATATGAACAAGGGGACCACAGTGATGGGATGGACTTGGGTAATGCATGGACTGGGACCACAAAGAGCTGTTTCTCCTACACCTTCATCCACTGTGCTTACTGGCTACACAGTTAGAGGAGTAGCCAGTGGCTAACACTAGATGTAGACCACATGAACACATGACCACAGCTGGGAGGAAGAAGATGAGTTGGATAACTGTACCCATCCAGAAGATGGCTAGATAACTGTAGGATCAGTTCAGACTTTCTCAGGCACAGAAACTCAAATTCCAAAATGGTACCCATCCTTATGGACTTTGGATGGGATGGGCTTTGGATGGGATTTGAAAGTTACCAAGATGATGGAGTAGAAGTACGAGTGCTCATCTTCTCCTGCGAGAACTCCAAAATTACAACTCACTGCTGAGCAACCATTAGCAGAAGACTGTTGGGTCTCACCAAAAAAAGACACACCACATCCAAGGACAAAGGGGAAGCCCCAGCAAGTTGTTAGGAGGCGCAAAATCACGTTTATAATCGAACCCCATACCCACCAGAGATGCCTGAAGGGCTCAAACAAAACCTTGTATGCACCAGGAGACCCCACAGAGACTGAGCCAGACATACCTTTGAATGTTTGAGTGTCTCCTGTGGAGGGACAGGTCAGCAGTGGCCTGCTGCAGGGGCAAGAGCTCTGGGTGCAGCAGATCTGGGTGTGGCATAAGCCTTCTTGGAGGAGGTCATCATTAACTCCACCACAGAGCTGCCAGAACTTACCCAGGACTGGGGAAACAGACTCTTGGAGGGCACAAACAAAACCTTGTGCACATCAGGACCCAGGAGAAAGGAGCAGTGGCCCCACAAGAGACTGACTGACCCAGACGTACCTGTGAGTGTTCAGGAGTCTCCAGTGGAGTTGCAGCTCAGCAGTGGCCTGCTGCAGGGTTGGGGGCACTGAGAGCAGCAGTGCATGCCTGGGACCTTTTGAAGGAGGTTGCCACTGTCTTCATTACCTCCACCATAGTTTGGTCTCAAGTTAAGCAACAGGGAGGGAACACAGCCCCCATCCATCAACAGAAAATTGGATTAAAGATTTACTGAGCATGGCCCCACCCATCAGAACAAGACCCTGTTTCAGCCCTCAGTCAGTCTCTCCCATCAGGAACCTTCCATAAGCTAATTCTCCATCAGAGGGCAGACAGAATGAAAACCACAGTCACAGAAAACTAACCAAACTGATCACATGGACCACAGCCTTGTCTAACTAAAATAAACTATGAGTCATGCCATGTAGGGCCACCCAAGACGGACAGGTCGTGGTGGAAAGTTCTGACAAAACGTGGTCCACTGGAGAAGGGAATGGCAAACCAATTCAGTATTCTTGCCTTGAGAACCCCATGAACAGTATTTAATGGCAAAAAGATAGGACACTGAAGGATGGACTCTCCAGGTCAGTAGGTACCCAATATGCTACTAGAGAAGAGTGGAGAAATAAATCTAGAAAGAATGAAGAGATGGAGCCAAAGCAAAAACAACACCCAGGTGTGGATGTGACTGGTAATGGAAGTAAAGTCTGATGCTGTAAAGAACAATATTGCATAGGAACCTGGAATGTTAAGTTCATGAATCAAGGTAAATTGAAAGTGGTCAAATAGGAGATGGCAAGAGTGAACGTTGACATTTTGGGAATCAGTGAACTAAAATGGAATGCAATGGGCAAGTTTAACTCAAATGATGATTATACCTACTACTGTGGACAAGAACCCCTTAGAAGAAACGGAGTAGGCCTCACAGTCAACAAAGGAGTCTGAAATGCAGTTCTTGGATGCAACGTCAAAAATAACAGAATGATCTCTGTTCATTTCCAAGGCAAACCATTCAATATCAGAGTAAACCAAGTCTATGCTCCAACCAGTAATGCTGAAGAAACTGAAGTTGAATGGTTCTATGAAGACCTACAAGACCTTCTAAAACTGATTCAAAAAAAATATGTCCTTTTCATTATAGGGGACTGGAATGCAAAAGTAGAAAGTCAAGAGATACCTGGAGTAACAGGCAAATTTGGCTTTGGAGTACAGAATGAAGCAGGGCAAGGGCTAGCAGAGTTTTACCAAGAGAATGCACTGGTCATAATAAACACCCTCTTCCAACAACACAAGAGACAGCTCTACACCTAGACATCACCAGATGGTCAACACCAAAATCATATTGATTATATTCTTTGCAGCCAAAGAGGGAGAAGCTCTATACAGTCAGCAAAAACAAGACCAGGAGCTGATTGTGGCTCAGATCATGAACTCCTTATTGCCAAAATCAGACTTAAACCGAATAAAGTAGGTAAAACCACTGGACCATTCAGGTATGACCCAAATCAAAACACTTAACAGTTATAAAGTGGAAGTGAGAAATAGATTCAAGGGATTAGATCTGATAGACAGAATGCCTGAAGAATTATGGATGGAAGTTCGTGACATTGTACAGGAGGCAGTGATCAAGACTATCCCCAAGAAAAAGAAATGCAAAAAGGCAAAATGGTTGTCTGAGGAGGCCTTACAAATAGCTGAGAAAAGAAGAGAAGCAAAAGGCAAAGGAGAAAGGAAAGACAGATCCATATGAATGCAGATTTCCAAAGAATAGCAAGGAGAAATAAGAAAGCCTTCCTCAGTGATCAATGCAAAGAAATAGAGGAAAACAATAGAACGGGAAAGACCAGAGATCTCTTCAAGAAAATTAGAGATACCAAGGGAACATTTCATGCAAAGATGGGCACAATAAAGGACAGAAATGGTATGGAACTAACAGAAGCAGAAGAGATTAAGAAGAGGTGGCAAGAATACACAGAAGAACTGTACAAAAAAGTTCTTCATGACCAAGATAATCACGATGGTGTGATCACTCACCTAGAGCCAGACATCCTGGAATGTGAAGTCAAGTGGGCCTTAGAAAGCATCACTACAAACAAAGGTAGTGGAGGTGATGGAATTCCTGTTGAGCTGTTTCAAATCCTGAAAGATGATGCTGTGAAAGTGCCGCACTCAATATGCCAGCACATTTGGAAAACTCAGCAGTGGCCACAGGACTGGAAAAGGTCAGTTTTCATTCCAGTCCCAAAGAAAGACAATGCCAAAGAATGCTCAACTTACCACACAATTGCACTCATCTCACATGCTAGCAAAGTAATGCTCAAAATTCTCCAAGTGATGCACTACAATATGTGAACCAAGAACTTCCAGATGTTCAAGCTGGATTTAGAAAAGGCAGAGGAACCAGAGATCAAATTGCCAACATCTGTTGGATCATCAAAAATGCAAGAGAGATCCAGAAAAACATCTATTTCTGCTTTATTGACTATGCCAAAGCCTTTGACTGTGCTGATCACAACAAACTGTGGAAAATTCTGAAAGAGATGGGAATACCACACCACTTTACCTTCCTCCTGAGAAATCTGTTTGCAGATCAAGAAGCAATAGTTAGAACTGGACATGGAACAACAGACTGGTTCCAAATCAGGAAAGGAGACCATCAAGGCTGTATATTGTCACCCTGCTTATTTAACTTCCATGCATCATGCAAAATGTTGGGCTGGATGAAGCACAAGCTGGAATCAAGATTGCTGGGAGAAATATCAATACCTCAGATATGCATATGACACCACCCTTATGGCAGAAAGCCAAGAGGAATTAAAGAGTCTCTTGATGAAAGTGAAAGAGGAGAGAGAAAAAGTTGGCTTAAAACTCAATATTCAGAAAACTAAGATCATGGCATCTGGTCCCATCACTTCATGGGAAATAGATGGGGAGACAATGGAAACCATGACAGATTTTATTTTGGGGGGCTCCCAAATCACTGCAGATGGTGACTGCAGCCATGAAATCAAAAGACGCTTGCTCCTTGGAAGAAAAGCTATGACCAACCTAGAGAGCATATTAAAAAGCAGAGACATTACTTTGCTAACCAGGGTCCATCTAGTCCAACCTATGATTTTTCCAATAGTCATTTATGGATGTGAGAGTTGGACTATAAGGAAAGCTGAGTGCCAGAGAATCAATGCTTTTGAACTGTGGTGTTGGATAAGACTCTTGAGAGTCCCTTGGACAGCAAGGAGATCAAAGCCATCAATCCTAAAGCAGATCAGTCCTGGATGTTCCTTGGAAGGACTGATGCTGAAGCTGAAACTCCAATACTTTGGCTACGTAATGGGAAGAACTGACTCACTGGAAAAGACACTGATTCTGGGAAAGATTGAAGGCAGAAGTAGAAGGGGATGACAAAGGACGAGATGGATGGATGGCATCACTGACTCAATGGACATGAGTTTGAGCAAGTTCCAAGAGTTGGTGATAGACAGGGAAGCCTGGTGTGCTGCAGTACATGGGGTCGCAAAGAGTCAGACACAGCTGAGCAACTGAACTGAACTTACAGGCTTTAGCTCATTAGCTGCTCAGTCACGGTGGCAACAACTTTGCCCTGGATGTTTTTTCTGGTGTCTTCTGGGGCCATTCTGAATGAAATCACAATGAATTGAATGAATTGAAATCACAAGCTAGTATATGAAAATTATACATGCTCTTGGCTGGAATCATCACAGAGGTTGGAAGGTCTTGATCAGCATGGCACAATGGAACTTTCAGTATGTACGAACATGTTCTCTATCTGCATTCTCCAGTATAGTAGCTATTAGTCACATCTCGCTAATGAGCACTTGAAATGTACTAGTGTTACGGAAGAGCTGAATTTGAAATGTCACTTAATTAATTTAAGTTTACGTTGCTAAATGTGGCCTATTGTTACTGTGTTGGAGAGTCTAGTTCCAGATATACCCACCCCCCACCTCTTTGAATGTTTAATTCACTTGTTCACGAATGTCATCTTGCCTTATAATTCACTGAATTCTATCCATGAACAAAACAGTTAATGCTCCCAAATTTATTTTTGAAATCTATTCACTAGGGCACTTCTGCAGTATTTTAGCTGCTAGTTAATGAACGAACCATATAAATTAGTTACATAAAGCTGTTGATAGCTATTGCTAATGGATTCCAACCTGTTTAAATAATATATCTAGTCTTATTCTGACTGCATCTAAATTCCGAGTTCTGAGTGTACTCAGCAGGTCACTTTGTTCTATGTGTCCTTAGTTACCCAGTCTGGGCTCTATTCTGTGCTGAAGGATTCGTTCACATTGTTCTCATTAGTATTGATGGGAGTTACCTGTGGAAATCTTCCAAGCCCCATTGAGAGATGAGGCCTCCCTGCCTGTCTGGCTTTTAGCTAATCTTTATTGTTAAGGAAGCTCTCATGCATTGTGTTACATACGGTACACTGGAGGTAGTTGTGAGTTCAGGCGGTAAAGCCAGTCAAATTCTTTGCAGTAAAGTTGAGGTAGTCCCTTTGTTCCTTGACTTGACATTTGTGTCTGGTAATATCCCTCTGCGTGTGTGCATGCTCAGTCACTTCAGCAGTGCAACCCTATGGACGGTAGCCTGCCAGGCTCTTCTGTCCATGGGTTTCTCCAGGCAAGGATACTGGAGTTGGTAGCAGTTCCCTTCTCCAGGGCATCTTCCCGACCCAGGGATCAAATCTGCAGTCTCTTATGTCTCCTCCATTGGCAGGTGGATTCTTTACCACTAATGCCACCTGGGAAGCCCAATATTGCCCTAAAAAAGTGCTAATGAATTATTGCTCTAAAAAAGTGCTAATGAATTCTTGTTCTGAGGCGTCACAGAGTTTCTTCAGTTTTTAATTAAATGTTAAGCAATGTGTTGTTATAGCCACTGTAGTCAAAGTACATAAAATTAAGCAAATGTACTTTTGTATTGTCATGGCAAATTCTGTCAATGCCAATTGAAATGTAAAAATTAGGAAGTGATAGAAATCAAATAACAGAAGGATTATAGACCTTTTCCATGTGATAGATTCAATTCTTATTGACCTGATACTTTCATGTCCTAAGTGAGCCAAGAACCCCTTCCAGACATCTTTGGTGTCAAACCCTGAGTTACACAATGCCAGATCAGCACCATGTAGTGAAGGAGGTAGAGTAATAAGAAGCATTCAAATGGTTAGTCTAATACAGTATTTAAAAATGCAATAGAAACATGAAAGAATTACATTTACACTCTCTGAAGGCTGGGTTTCTGCCTTGTTCCAGGCTCAGAGCAAAGAATAAAGAAGTAGATGTTTCCCTCTCCCTTCCCAAAGCAGCTCAGCTACTTAGCCTTTGATTTTAACTCTTCAACCCCTCCTTCATCTCAGAAGCCCAATGAGATGACTCTCTAACTCCCAAGTTTTCTTTGAGACTCCTTTCCCCATATCCTTTCTGGGATCAAAACACACTTGCCAGGCCTCTAACATTTCATTGCCCCTCAAAGCTTTTCTACTATGTCCTTCTTTTTATTACTTTTACATATATCCCCTCCCTCTTGGACTTCCCTCTCACACTCTCCCCCATCTTGGTCCATCTAGGTCATCCCAGAGCACCAAGCTGAGCTCCCTGTGATGTGCAGCAGGTTTCCACTAGCTATCTGCTCACACATGGTAGTATATATACGTCTATCCCAATCTCTCGGTTCACCCCACTCCAGCTCCCCTACCTACATCCACACATCCATTCTCCACACCTATGTCTCTAATTTGGCCCTGCATTTAGGTTCATTTTCCTATTTTTTTTAGATTCCTCATAAATTCATTTATATATGATATTTGGTTTTCTCTTTCTCACTTCATTCTTGATCCTTTTCTGGTCAGACTGGAACAAGATCAACTCATGGCAATTTCTGTAGCTGTTTTCTGAAACCATTCCTTTGCCTGATTAAATTATTTTTCCAGATGGTAAACATTATTCCAACAGTGTTATGGGCAGAAGAAAACACAGACCCATTCATTTAGAATATTAATTCTGTGAACAAATTCTTCATGCTGTTAGTCAGGCACTGAGTCATTCTTCTTAGTGAATGTTGACCTCTAGGGAAGATCATGTCTATAGTGAAGGACAAGAGGTGAGAAGATGGAGAGGTCAATAGGTGATTCCCCTACTTCAGCCATCAGGGTTCAGGCAGAGTGAAATAGGTAGAGTTATTTTCCTTCTAAATTCTCCTTCCTCCATAATAAACTTCCTTTGTCTCCACTTAGCAGCTATTGTCTATAAATGTAGACCTGACTCACTGCCTTAGGCCAGTTGGGCCACTGGAACAGAATACCATAGACTGGGTGGCTTACAGAAAATTAATTCTCACCATCCTTGAGAGGGAAAATCTAAGATCAAGGTGCCAACAGATTTGATATCTGATGAGAAATCCGAGCTCCCACTAGAAATCCTGCTCCCTAGTTCATAGTCACTTTTTCACTCTATCTTCCCATGGAGAAAGGAATTAAGGGGACTCTTTGCTGCTGCTGCTGCTAAGTCGCTTCAGTCGTGTCCGACTCTGTGCGACCCCATAGACGGCAGCCCACCAGGCTCCCCTGTCCCTGGGATTTTCCAGGCAAGAACACTGGAGTCGGTTGCCATTTCCTTCTCTAATGCTTGAAAGTGAAAAGTGAAAGTGAAGTGGCTCAGTCGTGTCCGACTCTTAGCAACCCCATGGACTGCAGCCTACCAGGCTCCTCCATCCATGGGATTTTCCAGGCAAGAGTACTGGAGTAGGGTGTCATTGCCTTCTCTGAAGGGGACTCTGGGTCTCTTTTATATGGACACTAATTTCACTAACAAAGGCTCTGCCTTCATGCCCTAATCATATTCCTAAATCCCCACCTCCTAATACCATCACATGGCCAGTAAGATTTCAACTTACGAATTTTGGGAAACACATTCTATCTATAGCATTAATCTAATTGGGTTTTAGAGGAGTCCAGTGAGATTTCTCCCACCTATCACTAATAGGTCACGATTAGCCTTTCTGCTTAGTTTACTCAGCTCTACCTACCTAAAGAGGTGGATAGGTATTACCCCATTTATCAGCTGGAAAAGATATTGATTGGAAGGGAGTAACCAATCTTTGATCATCAGGCATAATGCAAATGCTACTCTCTTCTTAGAGCAAGCACTTCTCAATGAATCCCTTGATGTCAAAGAGGTCAGTTCATGAACTGACCTGTGAAGATGCTCTAAAGAAGAGAGCAAAAGGACCTTCTGTTCCAATAATATGCAAATGTTTCACCTATGCTCTTTTGGAATCACACCTGTAGTGAATTTCTCCTCATCTCTCCCTGAGAATATCAGGCCACAGAAGGGAAAATGTAGCATTGTGGTAACGTTGTGGAGGAGAAATTTGGGGGCAGGCAGACCTTCAGAATCACACAAGCCATTCTGTGTAGGTAGTAAGGCACTGGTTTCACTTACAGATAGGGTTGCCCCATCCAAACAGAGTCTGCGTCCATGCTAAGTCACTTCAGTTGTGTCCTACTCTTTGCAAGCTTATGGACTCTAACCTGCCAGGTTCCTCTGTCCATAGGATTCTCCAGGCAAGAATATTGGAGTGGGTTGCCATTTCCTCCTCTAGGGGATCTTCCCGACCCAGTGATCAAACCTGCATCTGTATATGTCTCCTGCATCAGCAGGTGATTTCTTTACCACTAGGGCCACCTGGGAAGCCCCAGAACCGAGACTACTGTATCAAAAATGAAAAGCAACAAAAATTGAATAAATCAAATCAATGCAAGTTATTCAGCTTGCTAAGTCAGTTTCGCCCGACTTAATTTTGCCTTTCAAATGTAATGCACAGGACTTCTCTGGTGACTCAGTGGTAAGGAAACCATCTGCCGAATCCATCTGCCAGTGTAGGAGGCATGGGTTTGATCCCTGATCCCGGAAGATCCCACATGCCACAGTGCGACTAAGCCCATGCACCACAATTACTGAGCCCGTGTTCCACAGCCTGGGAGCCGCAACTCCAGAGCCCATGGGCAGCACCTCCTGAAGCCTGCACACCCTAAGCCTGTGCTCTGCAACCAAAGAGGCCACCACAGCGAGTAAGTAGCTCACGCACTGCAGCTAGAGAGTAGAGAGTACCCTCTGCTCTCTGCAACCAGAGAAAACCCTGTGCAGTAATGAAGACCAGCACAGCCAAAAACAAAGAAATAAAATTATTTTTTTAAGAGGATAATGGACAATAAGAAGAACGACTTTTCTCATATTATCTATGTTGGTTGCTCCTTGTAGTTCAGCCAAAAAGTCTGCAAGTTTGGTGCTCATAGACCCCAAGATGAGTCCCCCAGAATAAGCATGATCTCAGCACATTGTGCTGTCAACTCCTTCTCTTTCTCATTGGGTTATCCTATCCCCTCTCTGAGTATAGACCAGAATATCCCTGGCTTTTCTCATTGTTTTACCTCATTACTTACAAATGGCCAGTCTAATTTGCTGTCTCCCGAACGCTATGCATTCCTTAGCTATCTCACTTTGTCTGATTAATTTATCTTCATCTTTCCCCAGATTTTATTCATTTGCATTTTCCCTAAAATTATTTAATTATGTTATCTCCTTCTTTAAAGCCTCTTTGGATTGTGGGAAGCAGGAAGATGCAGAGGATAACAATGGCTTACTGATATTATTTGGAGCCTAATTCTTATTCTGTTCATGAATCCCTAGATAACCTCTGGAAAGTCAGTGAGACACTTTCAGCCAAAATTTCTTCACCTTGAAAAAATGGGAAAAGAACAATGCACCCCTTGAGGTGACCACGGGGAATAATTAACAAAGTGAAATTAATAAAGTGAAAGTGATGTACAAATCAGCATTTTTGAGGATCACAGGAATATGTTTCCTTCCTTGCAGATTAACTGCAATGTGTCTTATTTTGGAACCTGACCATTTCCATAGGTGGGGTAGGACAAATCTTTGAATCTGTTGACTTTACTTCTTCTTCACTGCTTCATGTCAATAATGGTCATAAGTGATATTAGCACCTTGTACAAAAGTGTGTATTTTCTTGTGACTTTGTTTCCACTTTTATGGGTCTTTGTCCCATAGTTTTATGGGTCTTTGTCCCTTAGTTTATGTCTTAATTATAGTCAGAGCTGATTTTATGATTGGAATATGGTACAGAAGTTTCTGCTTCCACCACAAAGTATCTTCCTGATTTAGACATGACAATAACTTAAATCCTCACCAGTAGAAATGGTTTCCTTCATGCCTTAAAGGATTTTGGTTCTTTAGGAGTTGCAAAACTCTAAGATAATACATAAAATATTATCTTTCGTATATATGGACAAACACACATATCTATTACCTTTCTTACATATGTATGAGTACATACACATACATGTATATGGAAGATAGTACTTTATGCATTGCTGTTGAGTCACTAATAAACACATCAAAGCTAGAGAAGCTGAAGAATTAAAAACAGGAAAGAGGTCAATAAATATATTGCTTACATTATAGTTTTGCCACAGATTCACTTTTAAAAAAAATATTTTTAATCTAGCTAGAATAGACTTTAGATTTACAGAAAAATTGTGAATATAGTACAGAGAGTTTCTGCATTCTCAGTTTCTCCTAATATTTTACATTGTATAATTTTTACAATTAATAAATAAAGAATGATGCATTGTTATTAACTAAGCCCACACCTAACATCATACTCTATGGTGAAAAGTTAAAAGCTTTTCCTCTAAGACCAGGAACAAGATAAGAATTCTCTCAAAACTTTCATTTATTAATAATATAGTATTAACAGTCCTTGCCAGAGAAATCAGTCAAGAGAAAGAAATAAAATATATCCAAATCAGGAAAAAAGAAGTAAAATTGTCTCTATTTGTAGTAGAAAAACCCTGAAAACTCCACCAAAAACCTGTTTGAGCTAATAAACTAATTCAGTAAAATTGCAGGCTATAAAATCAATGTACAGAAATTGCATGTGTTTCTATATACTAAAGCAAAGTATCAAAAGGAAAAACTTAGAAAACAATTCCATTTACAACTGCATTAAAAATAATAAAATATCAAGTAGCTAAAATATCTGTACACTGAAAATTAGAAGCCACAAATAAATGAAAGGATATTCTATACTCATGGATTGAAAGAATTAATATTGTTAAAATGTTCATACTTCCTAAAGCTATCTATGGATTCAATGCAATCCCTATTAAAATCTCAATGTAATTTTTCAGAAAAAAACAACCTTAAAAGTTGTACGGAACAACAAAATCCCTGAATAGAAAAAGCAATACTGAAAAAGAACAAAGCCAGAGGCATCACATGTCCCCATTTCAAACTATATTACAAAACTATAGTAATCAAAACAATATCATATTGTCATAAAAATGGACAGTTAGTTCAATGGAACAGAAGAGAGAGCCCAGAAATAAATCCACACCTATATGGCCACTTAGTCTATACCAAAGAAGGCAAGAATATATAATGGGGAAAGGATAGTTTCTCCAATAAATGGTGCTGGGAGAACAGGACAGCCACATGCAAAAGAAACTAGACCTCTATCTTACAATATACCACCATTGAAGTTGTTCAGTCATGTCCGACTCTTTGCAATCCCATGGACTGTAGCCTACTAGGCTCCTTCATCCATGGAATTTTCCAGACAAGAGTACTGGAGTGGGTTGCCATTTCCTTCTCCAGGGGATCTTACCGACCCAGGGATTAAACCCAGGTCTCCAGGTTACAGGCAGACACTTTACTGTCTGAGCCACTAGGGAAGCACACAGCATACAAAAAAGTCAATTTAAAAGGGATCAAAGACTTGAATGCAGGGCCCTTAAGCAATAAAACTTATAGAAGAAATGCAAAGACTAAGCTCCTTGTCATCAGTCTTGGCAATGATTTTTTTAGATTTGACATCAAAAGCTAAGGCAACAGAAGCAAAAATAAACAAATGAGACCACATCAAACTAAAAATTTTCTGCATAGCAAAGGAATCCATCAACAAAATGAAAAGACAAACTATGGAATGAGAGAAAATATTTGCAAACCATATATCTGATAAGAGTTAAACATCCAAAATATACAAAGAACTCATAGAACTCAATAACAAAATCAAACCATCAGATTAAAAAATAGGCAGAGGACCACACAGTTTTCCAAAGAGGACCTACAAATCGTCAACCAATACTTTAAAAAGCACTCAACACTACTAATCATCAGTTCAGTTCAGTCCAGTCACTCAGTCATGTCTGACTCTTTGCAATACCATGAACTGCAACACGCCAGGCCTCCCTGTTCATCACCAACTCCTGGAGTCTACCCAAACTCATGTGCATTGAGTCGGTAATGCCATCCAGCCATCTGATCCTCTGTCATCCCATTCTCCTCCCGCCTTCAATCTTTCCCAGCATCAAGGTCTTTCCCAGTAAGTCAGCTCTTCACATCAGGTGGCCAAAGTATTGCAGTTTCAGCTTCAGCATCAGTCCCTCCAATGAACACCCAGGACTGACCTCCTTTAGGATGGACTGGTTGGATCTCCTTGCAGTCCAAGGGACTCTCAAGAGTCTTCTCCAACACCACAGTTCAAAAGCATCAATTCTTCAGCACTCATCTTTCTTTATAGTCCAACTCTCACATCCATACATGGCTACTGGAAAAACTATAGCCTTGACTAGACGGACCTTTGTTGACAAAGTAATGTCTCTACGTTTTAATAAGCTGTCTAGGTTGGTCATAACTTTCCTTCCAAGGAGTAAGCATCTTTTAATTTCATAGCTGCAGTCGCCATCTGCAGTGATTTTGGAGCCCACAAAAATAAAGTCTGACACTGTTTCCACTGTTTCCCCATCTATTTGCCATGAAGTGATGGGACTGAATGCCATGATCTTCGTTTTCTGAATGTTGAGCTTTAAGCCAACTTTATCACTCTCCTCTTTCACTTTCATCAAGAGGTTTTTTAGTTCTTCTTCACTTTCTGTCATAAGGGTGGTGTCATCTGCATATCTGAGGTTATTGATATTTCTCCTGGCAATCTTGATTCCAGCTTGTGTTTCTTCCAGCCCAGCGTTTCTCATGATGTACTCTGCATAGAAGTTAAATAAGCAGCATGACAATATATACCCTTGAAGTACTCCTTTTCCTATTTAGAACCAGTCTGTTGTTCCATGTCCAGTTCTAACTGTTGCTTCTTGACCTGCATATGGGTTTCTCAAGAGCAGGTCAGGTGGTCTGGTATTCCCATCTCCTTCAGAATTTTCCACAGTTTATTGTGATCCACACAATAAGCTTTGGCATAGTCAATAAAGCAGAAATATATGTTTTTCTGGAACTCTCTTGCTTTTTTTCGATGATCCAGCAGATGTTGGCAATTTGATCTCTGGTTCCTCTGCATTATCTAAATCCAGCTTGAACATCTGAAGTCATATTGTTGAAGCCTGGCTTGGAGAATTTTGAGCATTACTTTCCTAGTGTGTGAGATGAGTGCAACTGTGCAGTAGTTTGAGCATTCTTTGACATTGCCTTTCTTTGGGATTGGAATGAAAACTGACCATTTCCAGTCCTGTGGCCACTGCTGAGTTTTCCAAATTAGCTGACATATTGAGTGCAACACTTTCACAGCATCATCTTTCAGGATTTGCAGTAGCTTAACTGGAATTCCATCACCTCCACTAGCTTTGTTTGTAGTGATGCTTCCTAAGGCCCACTTGACTTCACATTCCAGGATGTCTGGCTCTAGGTGAGTGATCACACCATTGTGATTATCTGGGTCATGAAGATCTTTTTTGTACAGTTCTTCTGTGTATTCTTGCCACCTCTTCTTAATATCTTCTGCTTCTATTAGGCCCGTACCATTTCTGTCCTTTATGGAGCCCATCTTTGTATGAAATGTTCCCTTGGTATCTCTAATTCTCTTGACAAGATCTCTAGTCTTTCCCACTCTATTGTTTTCCTCTATTTCTTTGCACTGATCACTGAGGAAGGCTTTCTTATCTTTCCCTGCTATTCTTTGGCAATCTGCATTCAAATGGGTATCTTTCCTTTTCTCCTTTGCTTTTCAATTCCCTTTTTTTCACAGCTATTTGTAAGGCCTCTTCATACAACCAATTTGCTTTTTTGCATTTTTTGGGGGGGTGGGAGGATGGTCTTGATTCCTGTCTCCTGTACAATGTCATGAACTTTTGTCCATAGTTCTTCAGGCACTCTGTCTATCAGATCTAGTGCCTCAAATCTATTTCTCACTTCCACTGTATAGTCATAAGGGATTTGATTTAGGTCATATCTGAATGGTCTAATGGTTTCCCCCACTTTCTTCAATTTCAGTCTGAATTGGGCAATAAGGACTTCATGATCTGAGCCACAGTCAGCTCCCGGTCTTGTCTTTGCTGACTGTATAGAGCTTCTCCATCTTTGGCTGCAAAGAATATAATCAATCTTATTTTGGTGTTGACCATCTGGTGATGTCCATATGTAGAGTCTTCTCTTGTGTTGTTGGAAGAGGGTGTTTGCTATGACCAGTGCATTCTCTTGGCAGAACTCTATTAGCCTTTGCCCTGCTTCATTCTGTACCCCAAGGCCAAACTTGCCTGTTACTCCAGGTGTTTCTTGACTTCCTACTTTTGCATTCCAGTCCCCTGTAATGAAAAGGACATCTTTTTTGGGTGTTAGTTCTAAAAGGTCTTGTAGGTCTTCATAGAACCGTTCAACTTCAGCTTCTTCAGTGTTACTGGTTGGGGCATAGACTTGGATTACTGTGATATTGAATGGTATCATCAGAGAAATGCAAATTAAAACCACAATGACATATCATTACTCACCTGTAAGACTAGCTATCACCGAGAAGACAAGAGATAATGTGTTGCCAAAGATGTGGAGAAACAGGAACCCTGTAAACTGTTGAAGGGAATATAAATCGGTTCAGCCATTATGCAGAACAGTATGGAGGTTCCTCAAAAAACTAAATATAAAACTGCCTTTGATCCAGCAATTCCCCTCCTGGGTATATATCCAAAGAAACAAAAGCAGCATATTGAAGAGATACCTGCACTCTGGTGTTTACTATAGCATTACTCATGATAGCCAAGTTATGGAAACAACCTAAGTGTCTGCCAACAGATAAATGAGAGAATAAAAATCTTATGGTGCAAGGCACAGAATGGAAGATGTAGGTTGGTAGGAGGGGATTAAGGTGTCTCTGAGTTTTCCAGCTGGACTCAATGAATGAGCAGCTGGAAATACAAATCAGTATTTGAAGACAGAGATGTGGGCTAGAGATCTAGGTTAGGGTGTGTCTTCAAAGTATAGGTGATATTGCAATCACATCAGGGAATAAGAGCATATCTAAAGGAACAGGAAAAGTACATAGTCTTTTTTTGCAGATGTGTACAGGGAAAAGGCTCCAGTAAAAGATGGTATTAAAAATGCATCTTACTCAACCCTTTCCATCATCATGGGATAAAGGCATTAGGAGTTCATACTTAGAGCTTCCACGTGTTTCCTCTACTTCTTCATCAACCACCTACTGATGTCACTTTTTCTGACATCCATGCCTGGGTGTCTTTAAACACCCACTGTCACCCAGAAACTCCCTTTCATCTTGCCACTCAGGATATAACAAAAGCCTTGTTTCCTTCCTTCCATTCTGATCATTTATTTTCTCTTCTTAGCTCGTTATATGTTTTTCCAGTCTTAAATGGACTTTGGACAGAGAGGTAGGTTCAAACCTGTGTTTTGTTCTTTATAAGCTGCATGGCTTGGGACAAGTATCTTCACCTCACTGAGCCTCAGTACAGTTATCTGTAAAATGGAGATAATATCTACCACATGGTGTGATTGTGTGGATTAAAAGCTTTCATGGAGGGGCTTCCCTGGCGGTTCAGCAGTGAGGAATCTGCCTGCCAGTGCAGGAGATACAGGTTTGATCCCTGATCCAGGAGGATCCCACATGCAACAGAGTAACTAAGCCGCTGTGCCGCAGCTATTGAGCCTGTGCTCTAGAGCCCGTGAACCTCAACTACTGAGCCCACGTGCCATGACTGCTGAGGCCCATGTGCCCTGTGCTCCGCAGCAGGAGAAGCCAGCGAAATGAGTGGCCCATGCCCTGCAGCTGGAGGGTGGCCCCCATTCGCTGCAAATAGAGAAAAGTTCCCACAGCAATGAAGACCCAGTGCAGCCAAAGATAAATAAATAAATAATTTTTTAAAAAGAAGCCTTCACATGAGTCAAACATCTGTTCTTGTACTTGGTCCTGAGCAGGTCCTGAGTAAATAAAAACTCAACTCTAACTCTTACTGCTCTCTCTGATTCCTTAGTATTTTGTTTGTATCTCTCTGTCCTCCCTGTCCCAGGTACATTACCGTTGTTTTCTTCCCACATGCTCTTTGAGGACTAGAAATGGAACGTATCTGAATTTATATTTATGCCTTTTCCTTCACGTGCATTGGGGCACAGTAAATAACTGTGAAAATATGTATGTATGTAAACATCTGCACATAAAATTCTCAATAAATATCTGAAACATCGTAAGCTTTGACAGATATCTACTAAAGGAATGAAACTTGCTCATGATCTTTTCAACTCTATTCTGATATAAATATGGGAAAAGAAATCTTAGCTTGTTTTTATGAATTGCAAGCAATTAATCTCCTAAATTCTAAGCCTTTGAGGTGCTAGTATATCGCTGTGGGCTGTGCTCCTTCCTAAGGTAAAATATTAATCCATGCTATCACTGGTAAGGAGCAGCACCCTAACCGACCCACTGGGTAACTAGTCTAAAATCCTGCCTCCCTGGCACTTGGGGCCAGGAAGCAGGAAAATGTGAAACACAGGTGCTTGGCACAAAGCCAATGTGGACTCAAATCCTAGGTCTCTAAACCCTGACCTGAAACGCTCTTTCGAATTACATCTCCCACACTGCCTGCCCTCCTGGGTTTTATCTGGACTCTGTTCACTTCCATAAAGTAAAGAATGATAAAGAAGCATGCCCCTCTGAAGAAAACTTGGGTCAGGACGTAGAGGTAGCCCTGGACTAGAAGAAAAATTGCTGAGAGGAAAGGCAGAGTGATGGACTGTGGTCTTGGTCCTGCAATATATTAGCACTGTGACCCAGGCCGAGCAGCTCACATCTCTGAGGCAGCTTCCTCATCTGTAAAGTGGGGATGCCAATTAACAGTTTCTGCCTTCCCAGGACCCTTGCTAGATCAGGTCAAACAATGGGAACCACTTGAAAAACTGAAACTGGTTTCCTTCTGAGTCCTTCATAGATTAAATAAAAAGAACAACTAAAGAGGGCTTCTCAGTACAGAATTGACTACTACTGGTCTCCTGCCATCCAAGGAAAGGATTTAGTCTATTCTCAAGGGTAAACCTAGTATTTATTTGATCTTTGATCGTTAGAGAGAGAATTCTTTGACCTGTTTTGAAATTGCTCTCCCAAGTACTTACAAACTACTTCAAAGGATCTTAGTTTGATGTGTCTGCCTGGACCACAGTTATTCCTTTAGAAATAGATTTATGACCTAGTCTTTCCCATGTCTTTATATCAGTTGCTTTTGGACATGCACAAATCCTCGAGAAATTAGCTTGGAACCATTTAAACTTGCCTGTAAAGCAGGAGTGTAAGAATCTGAGAAAATAATCTGTCAGTTGTATGTAATAATCATCTTAAATAAGCAGCTCCAGGCTTATCTAAAGCTGGCCCCCGCTAAACAAAGAAGGCACTGAGCAGAGAGCCTCAGACACTGAACTCTGCACCCTGGCCGGACCTTGCGCCGGGCAGCCTGGTAACAGGAAGGCAGCAAGACACACTTTGAACCGGGGGTTCTAAGGCTGCAGTGGGGTTAGAGACGGGGTGACAGCTGCACTTTGCTGCCTGAACTTTGTACCTAGACACAGGGGCATTTAATCTCCATAACAGGCACTTTGTTTCATTACTTATTAACAGCTCCTCCTTGAGTAAAGTTCTTTGTTAATGGAGCTTTAAAATATGATCCCTCTCTCCTTTTTTCCTGCCGTGGGGACGGGCGTCTGGGCTGGTTCTCACTAACTGGCTGGGACAGGGCTGGTCCTTCGAAGGGGAAGGCTTTTTCGTCTGCTCACAACCAGCCCTTTTTAGAGGTGCCACTTTGCAATTACTGCCCCGGAGGCCAGTTTACACTCAGAGAAGGTCACCGGGGTGCTGGTACCATTAAAGGTCACACCAGACAATGACTGGTGTCACTTCAGCTCACCTGCCTGTCGCACCTCTTTTCTTTCTGCCCTTTCTTCTTCCTTCCCCATTTTTTCCCTCCTCCTCTCCTTATTTCTTTCTGTACGTTCAGACTCTCAGTGGCGCTAGAGTTAAATAATGGTGACCCCTGTCGCATACATCATTTTCCCAGCCAGTGTAACCAAGACATGTTGTGTTGCAGCTGGAAGTGAAATGAAGTCGCTCAGTCGTGTCCGACTCTTTGCGACCCCATGGACTGTAGCCCACCAGGCTCCTCCATCCATGGGATTCTCCAGGCAAGAATACTGGAGTGGGCTGCCATTTCCTTTTCCAGGAGATCTTCCCAACCCAGGGATTGAACCCAGGTCTCCCGCATTGCAGGCAGACGCTTTAACCTCTGAGCCACCAGGGGCCAAGCAGTTTAGGAGCACGTTCAAGCATCCTCCCACCCAAATAAACCATTTGTACTTCACTTCCATACACCAGGAGCTGATATCCAGTCAGGTTGAAGCATTAGCAATTTAAAGAAAGGGTCTAGACTCGAAAAAGGGAATGTGTGTTGTTAGTAAGTCAAGTACTAGTTACCATCTATAAAATAAATCGAAGTCCTAATGAAAATACTCAGACTTCCGAATGTGTGTGTGTTCGTTCATGTTGGACTCTTTGCCACCCAATGGACCGTAGCCCACCAGACTCTTCTGTCCATGGAATTTTCCAGGCAGGAGTACTAGAACAGGTTGCCATTTCCTTCTCCAAGGGATCTTCCTGACTCAGGGGTTGAACCCACGTCTCTTGCAATTCCTGCAGTGGTAGGCGTATTCTTTACCAGCTGAGTCACCATGGAAGCCCTCAGACTTCCATGCCCTCCACCAAAGAATAGTAGAGACTAAATTCCTAAGTTTTGCTCACTAATGATCAATGGGAAGGCTTTGGTTTCTGGGACCAGGGAGGCAGAAACCACAGGGGGTTCATTTACTAACTAACAAAGACCAAGAAGCCCCCTCAGAAGCTTTGCTTGAGGGCTTGGGGGGGCCCCAAATTAACCTTTCACCACTCAGCTACTTTGTCTATTTTGGGAGCAGTTAGGCTTAGCTTGGACAATAATTCACTCTCTTCTCATTTTTCTTTTTATGTTTAAAAATGCCTGTGTGTCTACCTCTCAGTCACTGAAGGGTCAGCCCTGGAGTCAACCCTGTCTGGACACCATACATCAAAAACTCACCATCGTTCCAGGCCGTCCCTCGCTCCCCCAACCACACACACGCCCTCCAGGGTAGTTCAGCCCCACCCACCTATCTGTTAACAGCTCTCAGCCACCAAGTACATCTGTGCTCAAGCCGCTTAACCAAAATGACTTTGAGAGTCAGAGTCCAAGTTTACACATCCCTGCCTGCCTTTCCTCTTTTTCCTTCCAGATCCCCTTCTGCCCCTCGGTGCTCCCTCCTCCTCGTCTCACTCTCTTTCCCCTTATTTTTTCTGCTCTTCCGTTCACATTCTTCTTTTTCCTTAACTTGCTCAGAAGCACCGTTTTCAAACTCATCACTGGTGCACATGTGGAAAGGTACAGCAGCAGGTCTGGGCTTCTGGGTGGATATTGACCTCTCTCACCCCTACTGTATTTTCACAAGGCTGCTGGGGCAAGGCGATGTGATCCAATTATTTACCCTGCTATCTGGGCTTAGATTATCTATAAGGATGCTTCAGCCATGTCCGACTCTGTGTGGCCCCGTAGACGGCAGCCCGCCAGGCTCCCCCATCCCTGGGATTCTCCAGGCAAGAACACTGGAGTGGGTTGCCATTTCCTTCTCCAATGCATGAAAGTGAAAAGTGAAAGTGAAGTCGCTCAGTCGTGTCCAATTTTGCGACCCCATGGACTGCAGCCTACCAGGCTCCTCCATCCATGGGATTTTCCAGGCAAGAGTACTAGAGTGGGGTGCCATTGCCTTCTCCGATAAGGACAGAAGGGAACTTTAAAACAAAGCTAAATCCTTTGAAAAATGTCGTGCCACCCCTGGATGATCCACAGACCCTGTGTATCTCATTTTATAGACCTGGCTTTCCGGGTACCACCCTATTTCACAGCAGAGAGGCAGGAGATTCACAGTGCCCCGGTCAGCAATGTTTTGGGTTCTAAAATTCTGCTCTTTGAAAGGGCTCTTGGGTTTGCTCCCTCCTGCAGGATTCTCTGCTCACTGCCTTTCTCTTAGACCACTCCAGTCCCCCCAGGTTCCCCAAAGGCCCGTTCCAAGGCCCGGGATGAAGGCTGCACCTGTTTGAGATTTATTCAATCTGAATAATAGTACGACTTCTCAAGAACACCTAATTACCTTTGCCCTGAAAGCAATACAGTTGGGTACTTTGACAGCACACTTAGGACAGCCAGAACTGCAGACCTGGCCTCCAAATTCAGTCCCAATTACCATAAACCAAACACCAATTACCCCAAACAGAACACGGCAATTGAACCTTGATTTATAGCCCCTCCTCGCAACTCCACCTGTCTCTCATTCCCAGAATCTCACCACCTGCTCCAGGCAGGAAGGTTTAGCAAAGTACAAGCAAAGGTTATTATAGCTTATGTAGCTGACAACTGTAAGATACATAATAAAATTAATCTGATTTTATATTCATTATAACAATCCAAGCTTAAAGATGACAAACATGAAGTTTATTGAATTTCTTTTTTCTTTGTGAGTGAAGATGAATTCAGGGAAATGAACATGATTATGCCAGTTCCTGACCAAGACTGAGAATTTACAAATTAACATGAGTTAGTGTTTCATGAAATTCCCATAGAACAACTCCTGTCCAGAGCCTTCAGTCTCTTCTGCCACTGCACACACGTGCTGTACACACACACATGCACACAGGCACACATGGGAACAGGAGAGAAGAGATGAAGAAAGCAGACACTAATCTCAATGTAGGTTAGAAGGAGCACTGGACAGGATCAGCTGACCAGAATGAGTTTCTACACCAGGATCTGTACCAACTGCCTAAAGGATAGCATCATCACTTATACTTTCAATGATCAGTATTTTCATTTGGAAAATGAAACTTGGAGAATATAGTCACTGGTTCCCAGCCTGAAAAGATGAAAGAAAGAAGTGAAGAAAAGGAAACTAGCACAGACAAAGGCTTTTCAACACTGAGCAGGAAGGTGATGGAGAAAGGGAAAGTACATTCTCTGAAAAGGATGCCCGTTGCTTTGCTTTCTGTGAGCTGTCATGCCAATCTCTCCTGAGATTTCTGGACGAATCCCCTTCCTTCTCATGATGTTCAGATTTCTTCTTTGTGGGAAATACATTGATACCATAACAAAAAAAACAGGAATGAACGCTACTGGTAAATTTTACCTACTATTAATCTATTTAGATAGAGCACAAAGTTAGAGCAACTAGTTATTACTTGACATAAGCAACTCCGGCTCCCTAATTTCCACACACGATTTCTTTTTGGTATTAATTTTGCATTTATATTTGCCTTACGTTTAGGTTTACTGCCTTCAGTGATCTGAGAAGAGTTGTCCTAAGTTGAGGAAAGAATAGCATACCCTTTTAAAGTGTACATCTGCTTCCTGGTTCTCAGTACCAGAGTTTGCATGAGTGCCGTGTTACTGGTTATCACCTCTTATATTTCTTACCTATTTTTAAAACAGCACACCAAAATTATTTGATATGAAAAGTCCAGACCTCAAGTATGTTCTCTCAGCTCCAGCTACTTCATCCCTTTTATACTTCAAACAGCTTTTCCCATCCTCACTTTTATGTTATAGACCCCTTCCCCAGTTGGGCTTCCCTGGTGGTTCAGTAGCAAAGAATCTGCCTGCCAATGCAGAAGCCATGGGTTCAATCCCCGGGTTGGGAAGATCCCCTGGAGAAGGAAACGGCAACCCACTCCAGGATTCTTACCTGGGAAATCCCATAGACAGAGGAACCTGGTGGGTTACAGTTCATGGGGTTGCAAGAGAGTAGACACAACGTAGTGACTAAGCAATCACAATGACAACAATCCCTCCCCCAGTTACCTCTTCCATTTCTGAGCTCTATAAAGGTAGATTATAGTTCTCTTTTCTTCACGGCATCCCTTCCTAATATTGAGTCCTTAAGACACTTATTTACTGACTTAACTCTCAAAATGGTTTCTAATTTTTCCAAATGTAGGTTTATGTTTTCTATTTACGACTGATAAATGATGCTTTACCTGGGACCTGTCTGTCCATGGCCACAGGCTCCGTCCATGGTTCAGGCTCCATCTATTAAACTCAGTCAGGATGCAAAGAAGGCAATAAAAAATACAAGCTTGGGTTGTTGTTTGGTGGTAAGAAAAGAGTGAAGAGAAAAGCTGGACCATTGACCTGCTTATTCTGCAGAAGTTTCTAGAGGAAAAGAAGAAAGAGAAGAACTCCAGGGTTGCCAGGGAGGAGGAGAGGAAATTTGCCATTTATTAAGTACATCCTATATAGCCGGCACAGTGCTAGGCTAAAAGAACTTATGGATCTATTTCTACCCAAGGGACAGAATGTTGAACCAGAAATCTGCACCGAACATCTAGTGTTTATCAGAATTTAGCCAAGAACCATAAGTTATTTTCTACTCCATTTTGGGACCTATCTAATCTTTTTTGGGCTTCCCCGGCGGATTAAAGATAAGAATCCACCTGCAATGCAGGATATACAGGAGACAGAGGTTTGATTCCTGGGTCACGAAGATCTCCTGAAGCAGGGCATGGCAACCCACTCCAGTATTCTTGCCTGAGGAATCCCATGGACAGAAGAACCTGGCCGATTTATAATCCATAGGGTCACACAGAGTCAGGCATGACTGAAGCAGCTTAACATGCACGCATGCACACACTAATCTTTTTATGCTGACATTTAAATCCTTCCACAAATTAGCTCCCTATGCCCCAGCCAAACTTACTGTCCACCTTTATGTGTAATGGATCCTCTGCTCAAGCCACTTCTTCACAATATTTTTCTGTCTGTGCTTCTATTCTTTTATGGTAGAAAATGTAGTTTTTGGAACCAGCTGGATCTGCGTTTGAGCCCCGGTTCTGTCCTTAGCTACCTGTGACATTTTTGAGCCTTAGGTGCTTCATCTTTAAAAGGATCCTAGTGATTCTTTGCATATATAATGTAATGTTGAGGCTTAGAAATATACATAAAGATTCAGCATTATAGCTGGCATGCGGGAGACACTCAATGATCGGTTATTATGGCAGCATTGTGTTTAGTATTGAACGTCTTCTCCACCCTTGTCATCTTCTAAGTCTTACCCATCAATCAACAGGATAATACTCAGGCTTCCCTAATGGCTCAGTGGTAAAGCATTTGCCTGCCAATGCAGGAGACATGGGTTCAATCTCTGATCCAGGAAGATCTCACATAACACGGAGCAACTAAACCTGTGCCCTGCAACAAGAGAAGCCATTGCAATGAAAAGTCCACACACTACAACTAAAAAGTAGCTCCCACTAGTCACAAATAGAGGAAGCCCATGCAACAAGGAAGACCCAGCACAGCCAAAAATCAATCAATCAAAAAAAATTTTTTAAGTGTGATACTCAAGTTCTCTTTGAAATCAATTTGTTTTATTCCCAGTTCAAATCATTGATTTATTTTCTTCATATATTTCATACTTGATAATATAGTATTTTGTTGGCACACACGTGATCTTAAGTTCCTTAAATGCAAAGGTCAAATCTTATGGGTCTCTATTAAGCAAGAGTTTTCAAAAAATAAGCAGTAAACACATGTTGAATTTTAACCTGTTCAGAGCACTTGTACTTATTTGAGCTTCTTGGGATCTGGGACCATATTTTACAACATCAAGTCACAGTCAGTGTGCAAAAAGTTCTTAACTTTAAATAGGTTAAAATTATATAGTTAGCAGACAAAATATAACATTTAATAGAATGACTCTAATAAACTATTTTTTAAATACCTGATATATAGACACATGTCTAAGAACTTCGTAAACCCATAGAATTAAACTATGCTAGAAACACATAGCATTCCTTTTAACAAAGCAAAAAGTCCAATGATTAACATAAAAAGTGCTGTTTGTGTTTTGCTCTTAACTTCTCACTGAAATGAAAGAATCCAACTGAATGTTCTGAGAGCTAGCCTTCTGTATAAAAAATTGTGGTTTGTTTTTGGTTCAATGTACTGATTTACACAGCACATGTAAAGCTTATAAATTACCTTTGGTAAGATAGGTGAACAGTTTGAAGTGATGACTACATATACACTTTAAAAAAGAATCTAGAAATGTTTTTATTTCCACTATGGGGACCTTGAAAAAAAGGGCAGTAACATGTCAAGTCCAGGAGGTAGATTAGTCTTTAGCCAACTGCTCAAAGATTAGCAAACCTTCTTCCCAGAACTTTACAGGTTTGATCCACACCCAGGAGACACACCCAGCTCTGCCTCTAGGATCTGCCCCAACCAGCTTTCTTACCCAGTACAGATTCTAAGTAATTCTTTTGTTCCTCTTTATGTGAATCAATTTGTCTCACCATTTCCTGCATTTTTCAGAAGTTACTTCGATAGCTTATTTTTAGGAGCAAGTTGGAAGTTGCCACCAGTTTTTACCTTATCTACAAAGCTCAGAGTCACAAACTAAACTGCAAAACTTACCTCTGGTGTCAATCAACCTTCTAATCTATATAACCAAATTCCTATTAATCATTAGGACTATTTCCTTTCTTCCACATGTTTTGAGTTTCCTCAAGTCCTTCACTAACTGTTCTAGCTATGTATTTTTTTGCCACAGGTCAAATTTGGAGGAGGGTGGTTAACAAGGGGAATTGAAAAGTCTCAAACTCCTCTGAAATATTTTTTTAATCATGTTTTTAAAAAAATCTATTGTAGAGACAATAGAATCCTCAACATATATTAATATGAATACCTAATGGATTGCAAATAGTTAATGTTTACATAGCAAGTTTTGATTAGTACCTTCACCCAAGAGTATTAAGTAATTGGGAAAGGCTCAAATACACTCTCACGTGATTGGTTTGTCTTGACCAACTTGCAAGCTATTCATTTAAAGAATCTTGCAAATGATAAAAATGCTACGTGTCTAGAGGAATCCTCTAAATCAGGAGAGGTCTGTGCCACTGTATCTGTTCTGGGTGAAAAAAAAAAGACAATGGACTAATTCAGCCTTTCACTCAACAAGTATTATTCATCACCTACTGTTTATGCATACAAAGCAGTGCATCCAGACCAGCCTAACTCCTGCACCCACAGAAGCAGTTACCATTACGAAAGGTAACACATACCTAAGTATAATCATGCATGAGAGGAATGCAGAGGAGCACTGCACTGTCAGCTTCTGGTCTCAGGTCCATCTTTTCAGGGAAGACATTTAACTTCTATAGATCTCAATGTCCTTTTCCATAAACATTAAGAACCCAATGAGGCACTCTTTCAAATTTTCTTGAAAGCTGAAATTCTCTGATTTTACAAAGCTGGAAAAGAAATTATAAGACAAATGCCAACATTTTGTGGTATTTACAACTAGAGAATTAGACTAAGGGATTCTCATCCTGTTTTACTAAAAATCAAAGAAAGTCAGAAACCCCAAAGCCTGCGTGTCTTCATGCTCCCGTGGAAGCATCAGATGGATGGGACATCCAGTTAAATAGCGAATGTGATGTCATCTGTTACTGCTACTGGAAGTCAAGACAGAACCTTGCTCCATCATTTTCTATTTCACCACTACATTCCTACCACACTGCTTCTTTCTGTCTCCAGAACATAGAAATGCTCATTTCCACCTTGGCTCCTCAAAGACACACACCCTTCAGAACCTGTGAATATGCTGTCTTACAAGGCAAAAGAGACTTTGCTGACATGATTAAACTAAGGATATAGATAGGGTGATTTTCCTGAATTATCTGAATGGGCCAAATGTATAATCTTCTAAGTTATCATAAGTGACAGAGGGGATCAGAAGTGTAAAATTCAGAGAGATTTGAAGATATCACGCTGCTGAATTTGAAGACAGAGGAGAGGACCGTAAACCAAGGAATGTAGGTGGCTAGAAAAGGCAAAGAAACAAATTTTCCCCTACAGCTTCTGAAAGGAAAGCTGACCTATCAGTGTCTGAATCTTAGTGCAGTGAGACCCATATTGGACTTCTGACCTCTAGAACTATAAGAAAACAAATCTGCATGGTTTTTAGGCCACGATGTTTTTGTTCATTTGTTACAACAACAATCAAAAACAAATACACCCACCTTGGGCTCTTTGTACTAGCCATTCCCAGGGCCTGGAATGCCCTTTCTCTAGAATCTTTACATGGCTGTCCCCTCTTTGTCACTCTTGTCTCAACCTGCCCATTGTCTTCTTTGACCATAAAATCTAAGGAGCCACCCAAGCCTTTAGCTAATTCTCCGCATAGTGTGTGTGTGATTTTCCCCAGTTAGTCTACTGACTGTCTTCCTCGCCATTAGTTTAGCTCCATGAGAATAGAAACCCTGTCTGTCTCAGCTACCACCTCACTTACAGTCCTTAGAACAATGTCTGGCCTTCATCCGTATTTGTTGAATGTAGGATTTATGGAACCCAATCAGGGTTTGATGTGTCTGAATCTTACAGAAAGTTTCAGGGAAATACACAAAGAAGTCACAGCACATATACTTTCATCATCTTTTAGCCTTTGCAAAAGCTATCTGTAACTACCAAAACCCCCAGCATTTTCCCTCCACTTTCATTCTCTCTCTTTATATCACAAAGTTGAGAAACTATGAGAATGATCTGGATAACCCTCAGAAATGAACTTTAGGATAAAGATAGTGCCTAATATGTGTAAAAGACTTTGGGTTCTCAAGGAATAAATGGCACTATATAAATTTTAAAATACTAAAATTTCTTCTAATTGAAAATTTCATTTGTATGTGTCTCTTTGATAACTATACATTTCTCCTCCTACAAAATACTGTTGCAGCAAAAAGAAGAGCACTTTCCCCCCTTCTCTTGAGATTTGTTAAAATGGCATTTCCCTTGTGCTGCATTTCCTTAGACCTGTGCAAAAACATCTCCTCCCAAGATATAAAGCAATGCACAGCTGGGAAGCATAATACTATGCTCAGAATATCAGATTTTTAAATCTACCAAAGCTGGAAAACAGATTAAGAGTTAAGGCTGAATGTCTGTCTTTAACGTGCTCTATTATGCACCAGGCATTACAGTTAATATGTCCCTTCAGACTTTCCTGACCTACTTTCTGGGCTTATAGATGTGGCAGTACACAGTAAGGACAGAGGATTAGCGATGATTGTGAATTTCCTTGCTTCCTCTGATTGACCTCCCACCCCTAATGTTGTGGTGATGTTGTGAATGTGGAGGAAGGAGATTGGTGGTGAGAGAAAGAAGCAATTTGATTTATGTGGTCACCATAAACATTGTGACATCAAAAAAAAAAAAAAGAGAAGAAAGTTTTTGTAAAAACATCCATGTATCAGTAGTGCATGCCTGTTCTTGGTCTTTCAATATTTTAACGATATTTTCCTTTCATTGGATTTGAAGTTTCCAGGGGACAATGTGAGGTTTTTATTTCATTTTCCTCTTAATCAGAATCAACAAACTGGCAGTAATTGGCCAATCGATGCTTGTACATGTGTTTTATGTGGCAGAACCTTGCTTATTATTTTTTAAATTGGAGCACTTGTAGGTGGACATATCCAAATCCGCATATCTAGTTCCCAGTAGCTGCAGGCACTCACTATTATCTTACATCTGATTGCTTCACACACTTACTTTCCCAATCTTCCTAGCCCCAAGCGCAGGAGACCCTATATGGTGTTCGTCACTCAGTTGTGTCCAGCTCTTTGCAGTCCCATAGACCATAGCCCACCGGGCTCCTCTGTCCATGAAATTCTCCAGGCAAGAATATTGGAATGGGTTGCCATTCCCTTCTCCAGGGGATCTTCCTGACCCAGGGATTGAATCCTGGTCTCTGCATTGCAGGTGAATTCTTTACATTCTGAGCCACTAGTGAAGCCAAGCAGGAGACCCTGGTGTAGTCTATGTCTGGTTCATATTTGCATCTTGCAACATCCAACTCCAGACGCCCCCATGGATGCTGCTGCTGCTGCTGCTGCTGCTAAGTCGCTTCAGTCGTGTCCGACTCTATGCGACCCCATAGACGGCAGCCCACCAGGCTCCTCCATCCATGGGATTCTCCGGGCAAGAACACTGGAGTGGGTTGCCATTTCCTTCTCCAATGCATGAAAGTGAAAAGTGAAATTGAAGTTGTTCAGTCGTGTCCGACTCTTCGCGACCCCATGGACTGCAGCCTACCAGGCTCCTCCATCCTTGGGATTTTCCAGGCAAGAGTACTGGAGTGGGGTGCCATCGCCTTCTCCGTCCCATGTATGAGTAACAGGCTGTTTACTCCATTGTTCCCATCAAGTAAGTATATGATTCATAGACATTACAACCCTATTTTTTACTACCCAGTTAGGATTTTTTCTGATTTATGAATTTAGGTAGTGGAAAATCTTTCCTATTTAAAATTTAAATCGCAATCAGATTATTTTTACCACTTTGACCTTTTTTCAGAAAGGATATAGGATAGCTATTAGATGTAGTTACAAAGATCCATGATAAATTGTTTTTATTTAAAAGCATCCAACAACATAAAATCTGGATAATATTAGAAAATCCTCACTGTATGGATACTGTGCTCCTGGCAGAATCATGCATGACAGACAGCCGTTTTGTGGAATTTGTTAGAAATGCAGTTTTGAAGTAGAAAACAGATGTTCTATTTTCAAAGCATTTGATGCAATTGATAGAAGATTCCACCCTGGGCCAAGGAAGACTGGGTATCCATGTAGCAGTGATCAGCATACATCTGTTTCTAGAGTGAGTCTAACTGGGCAGAGGAGCCCACAAGAGACTTTTCTCAGCAGAAAGTGCAGAGTGGAAGTAGGAAACAGGTGGAGAAAATGGAGCAGGTGTCGAGACCTGTATGGCAACTGCCAACCAGGGCCGAGTCAGCCATGACTCATGAATCCTAGGCAGGAGAAGAGAAGGTGCTTTTATCAGACTCAGAAAATCCTGAAGAAAAAGCACATCTCCCTTTCTCTGGAGTCTAATTATTTTTTGTGTGTGCTTCTCCTCCATATCTAGTTAATTCACTCCCCAGTTCAAAGGTTAGGAAATTTGGGGATATATCTTTTATTGCAAGCAAGATCCAAGCCACCATCATCTCTCGTCTGACTTTGTTTAAAAAAAAAAAAAACTTTTTAGCAAAAGTTTTCCCCAACAGCAGTCAGAGATGGTTTTTAACATAGCAAATATAATCACATCACAGATTTTCTTGCACTCCTCCAGTGGATTCCCCTTATTCTTATGATAAAGCACAGTGTTTTGAACCTGCCTTTCAAAATCCTGCATGATGACTTGACTATCTTGGTTTCTCAAGTTTGGCTCTATTGATACTTTTAGCTGAAAATTCCTGTTGAGGGGTAATGTCCTTTGCCTTGTAGGATATCTAGCAGCCTCTACCTACCAGATGCCAGTAGAACTCCCTACCCCCAGATATGACAGCAAAAGTATCACCCAGCATTGCCAAATATGTGCCCTGAGTTGAGAATAATTGATCTATCCAGACTGTGACCTGACTTCCATCCTAATTCTGCACCACTCATTTCATGCCTCCCAACCACCACTGCCACTCCCCCCTTTCTTCAGCCGCACCAGCTTCCTGTCACCTCTTCAGATACAACCATTCACCATGTGTTAGTCTTTTCAGGCTGCCATAACAAAAATGCCATAGACTAGGAGCCTTAAACAACAGATATTGATTTCTCACAGTTCTGGAGACTGGAAGTCCAAGATCAAGGTGCCAGCCAACTCAGTTCCTGGTGAGGGCTCACTTCCTGTCTTGCACATGGCATCTTCTTGCTAAGTCCTCTCAGGGAGGAGAGAGAGTTCTGAGTTCTCTTTCTCTTCTTTATAAGGACCTTAATCCCATCACCAAGGCCCTAGTCTCAAGATCTCATCTAATCCTCATAACCTCCTGAAGGTCCCATCTCCAAATACCATCACACTGAGGCTTTGAACTTCAACATGAATTAGCACAGGCAGGGAACAAATATTCGGTCCATAACACATCGTTTTCATCCACTTGTTTTCCACTCCTCTGTCCCCAACTCTGGATTATCTAATTCCTCCTCATCCTTCAAAATGGATTATTTCCTGATCCTGGAAATTAGCCTTCTACCTTCAAACCTTTCCTGTTTTCATAACGTGTGTGTGTATCTGTGTGTGTTTGTTGCACAGGACTGTCATCATTGACATTGCTTTTGCAATTAGTTCTGTCTGCTATTCTTTCTGCACTGAAAGCTTCATCAGCAGAGGAGCCATAGTTGTATAGCTCACTATAGTTTCCAACTTCTAGCACAGTGCCTGATGAACAGCATCCACAAATAAATATCTAAAGACAGAAAAAAGGCACTAAAACCAGGATGTTCAGTAAGGAATGTGACCACAGGTACACCCTGAAGCTTCTCACTTGGGGATTTTCTGTTAGATGGTATTATGGTATGTAATAAAGACTGCTGCTCTAATAATAATAACTAACATTGATTGAGTACTTAATTTATGCCAGGTACTGCACTATATATTTATTATATCAATGAATCCTTAAAATCATCTGATGAGGTAATAGCTATTAGCATCCCCATTTGATGAAAAGGTTAAGTAAATGGACTAGGGGCACCCAGCTCCTAAGTGGCAGAATTCACACATCAGAAGTTGAACCTAATGGCTATTTTACTCCTATACCATATCGTCTGTCATGAGTTAGGGAACATGGAGTTAAGCTTTCAGCCATTCCTCAGACTATATACTAGGAGATTGTTTCCAGTATAACCAAGATCTGCAAAGTGTCCATGTCAAGGTCCAGATTCTCCATTCACAAGCAGAATAAAGATTGCCAACTAATTCTGCTCAGTATCATTTGGAAGATGGGAATTGGGCACTTGGGCATTAGGGCATAAACAAGGAGACAAGAAAGTTAAAGACTGTCTCCCCAGCATATTGCATCCATCTAAAGTTTCATTTTAATTAACAAACTTCTCTTAGAATTCACAAGACTATTAGTCATTCATTCCTCAGTATGAACCATCTAGAGCCTAAAAGAAAAAAAATTTCCTCTGATATTCTGTGTGTGTGTGTATGTGTGTATGTGTGTGTATGTGTGTGTGTGCGTGTGTGTGTGTGCTTGTGTGTGTGTGTGTGTGTGTGTGTGTGCTTGTGTGTGTGCTCGTGTATGTTTGACTATAACAATTACAGATTCTGTGGCCCTTCAGTGCAGCGTAGTGATGAAACGGATAACCCAGAAAAGAGTTGGGAGATCCATAGGCTTTGGTAAGGTCACTGAATACTTGGTTCCAGAAAAGTAGGTGAGATTAGGGCACTGGATATGAAGTGGGAAGATGCCAAAAGTAATTGCTACCCATTTGCAATTACTTCCAGGGCCCAGAGGTTGAGAAAAATCATCCTAAGGACTACCTTTGGCACTGGAACCTTTCAATAGAGTTTTCATGAATAATTCACTTTGCCAAAGTAGAAGTCACCATGGTTTGTAGTTCACTTTCCTTCCATTAATTTAATCTATGACTTTCATTCCGTCTATCTGTAAAAACTAAAAGGATGCTAATATTTAGCTATGAGCCAGGAAAATTGATTTATTAAGCAGCATTTATAAATCATTTTTCATGGCACACCAATAGTTTAGCAAAAGTCTTTTAAAAATAAGATTTTTACTGAGAACGGATTCAGGAGAAAAATAAGCATTCTATACATAGTCGACTGAATTTTCTCTCTTCTACAGTTAAAATTTCATCTACCCAATTTTGATGCATGCATTCAAGTGCCAGAGAAGGCTCAAAATATAAAGTCCATCTGTCTAATGGAGGTTTGGCCTATCAATCAAATTTGTCATTACTTGGATTAAGTTGTTGAGATGAACTGCTTTTTGGAAAATAAGGAAGGTGGGAATGCCGTAACAAATTATGGTGAATTAGAAGGATTTGGGTTAATGAACCTATACCAGTAGAAATCCAACAGCTTGTTTCTTGGACTCTCTTCAGGGGTGGTAGAAAGAAAATATGCTCTCAAAGGTAGAGCCTTCGTCCCTTTGGCATCTTCCTGAGGCATCTGCCCGGTCATCATGATACTGTCTCAGGCCCTGGCTATCAGTACCCTCCTGACTAATTAAAAGCTTACATAACAGCAGTGTTAAAGGGCATGGAGTCCTTTTCCTCTGAAAGCAGGACTCTGGCTCCGAGCTTGGAGCTTGGTGATATCAAACTCATTCTACCACATGGACACAGGCTATTTTTGGGCAAAGCCAGCTCCAGTGCTTCACTCTCTATAGTAGAAACAGTAGCTGACCTTGGTTGACCCTGAGTGGCCTGGACATCATGGCTTCCCTTGAGAAGTTATGATGAGCAGTTTGGAAAACAAAAGAGTGTTTGCCTGCAACATTCATGGTGCTGGATAGTCCAGACAAATCTAGAACCTCTCAAGAACGGGATTTTCAATTCACCCCAAGGGTGCAAGCGTGAGCCTCTTTTCTTCTTTTCCTATTCTTTTCTCCCTCTCACTGAAGAATGGTAGAGGATTGTGAGATAAGTAAAATGGCAAAATTGGTCCTAAGCTTATGCATAATGTAAATCACATACTGACCTACTTAAAAATAAGTTTAATTACTATTTTAGTTCTCTGGGTAAGTCCTATGTGTCCCTGTTAAGACTGAGAGCATCTCAGAGGGAAGGGAATTGTATACTTAACTGTGTATGCCTAGTTCTCTGCCTGGGTCATTATTTAATATGTAAGTATGAACTATTTTATACCCAATGGGTGAAAGGAAAATTTAATTTCATTTAGGAACATTTTATATAAACACATTGTTATCAAATTTCATGCAAGGTATGTGCCATTTTTCCAAAGAAAGAAGAAAATTAGTTGTCACTCAATTCTTTTTCCTCCTTTCCTTCACTGAGGTGGAAAAACTATCCTGCAATTCTATCTCAGACCACTAACTGACTTTATTCCAGGGGCACATGGGCAGGCAGGCTTTTCTCTTCCCAAACTGCCGCTACCTGGGGAGAACATTAAGGAAGATATTAGCTGTCCTTCTAAATACATTCTGGATTTCCTGGGTTCTGTTCTCTCTAGCTGGACCTCTTTATCTTACCCCTGCTAACGTAATAGGGTTAGTGGCTGCAAAGATGACAAGGAAATATTGAAGATAGGATGATAATGTGAGTTTCTCATTTTATTTCATAGGTGTGCATGCTTGCTCAGTAACGTCCACCTCTTTGAGACACTATGGACTGTAGTCCAACAGGCTACTCTGTCCATGGGATTCTCCAGTCAAGAATACTTGAGTGGGTTGCCATTTCCTCCTCCAGGGGATTTTCCCATCTCAGGGATCAAACTCATATCTCTCGCGTCTCCTGCATTGGCAGGCAGATTCTTTATCTCTGCTGCTGCTGCTGCTGCTGCTGCTGAGTCACTTCAGTCATGTCCAACTCTGTGCAACCCCATAGATGGCAGCCCACCAAGCTCCCCCGTCCCTGGGATTCTCCAGGCAAGAATGCTGGAGTGAGTTGCCATTTCCTTCTCCAATGCACCACCTATGAATTTCTTGTTTTATATATCATCTGTCTATTGAAGAAAGTAAAACAAAGATAACTTCCATAGTTATGAAGAACAGTGAAATAATGGTAAAGAATTTTTTTACTTTAATTTGTAACTGCTACGAAGGCATTCAAAGAATATCAGGAATAATGATTTCCTAATTGTTTGGAACCTAATGGATTCTAATTATGAATGAAAACATGCTCAGCAATTTTGTTGCACATGTTTTCCTTGTGTTAACTGTCTATATTTAAAAATCATTATATGTATGTCATTCAACAAACATCGTTGACCCCTTATGTTGTTCCTCGGACCATGTGAACATGGAATGAAATTTAATGTAAAATAAAACATGGTTTCTAACTCTTGATGAACTTAAATTCTGATCCCTGAGTGAAGATGTGACATAATGTATGCTTATTACAAATGTTAGGAGAAACACAGTTCTAGGAGTGCTACTCAATTTTTTTTTTTTTCAATTTTAAGTGACTTTCCAGTATCATAACCATGGAAAAATCTTCAGAGTTAGAAAATACTTAATACTGAGATACAAAACAATATGTTTTCCACAAATTGCTTGTGTATGTCTTTTCTCCTTAATTACACCCTGATCTTCTTGTGGCTAGACGTTGGATATTAAACTCTTTTTTTTAATTCCTTATATTTTATCCTTTTAGCAAGGATCAGCTACCTAGCAGGACCTTCATAAATACTGAATATTTTTTTTTAATATTTGCTAAATAGTAAGAAAAAAGTCAGAGCAAATGCCAAGAATTCCATCTGTATCTTTCAGCTGACTAAATTCCAACAGAGAGATTGTCTATGGAAACCTCCACATGGCAGATACTCTGATGGCTTGTTTCTGTGTTGTCTGTGGGGAAAACTCAATTCTAATTCTCATTTTTCTTGAATTTTTGACTATAAAGTGAATCCAGCTTCAGTGATCTCACTTAGCAATCAGCCCCCTAGCATCTTGAAGATTTAATAAATATCATTTTATGTCACAAAAGAGCTGTAAGTTTCTTGGGAAAGACATTATACAAATACAAGATGCCAATATGACTACCATGACTCAGGTGTGATATTGTTTCTTCTTGACAAGAGTGCAGCATTTCCTTTAGAAACATGCCATTGTTTCCATTTTTTTATTTCACTTTTACATTTCATCTGGCTCATCTTTTTGAATCACTTTCCTTGTTTAAATAGTTTTGTGTTGTCCCTTTTCTCTCAAACTGGTTTTATTTTGATGGGTTTACACTTCTCTGGAGGAAGCTGCATATGGAAAAAGGTAAGAACCATTGAGCTAATAATAATTATCCTCTGCCCTTTTAGAGCCTCTTTTATTTGAGAATATCAAAGCATTTGTCAAACTGGTATATATAATTACCTCCATCATACAAAAGAATCACTGCTAGGGAGTCTGAATGACTTCCAGAAGGTTGACCAAAGAAAATGCAGAATCCAGACTCCCCTCCCCCTTTCTTCTTCCTTGTCTCCCAGCCTCTAGGACCCCTAGGCTATAAGGAGATGTGGAGAAAAGGAGAGCAAGTCTCCGTGATCTGTTGCTCTAATGGAGATCTAAAGAGGGTGCTTCATGCAGGCTCATAGCCTGAGGATATATGAACTCGAAATGGCCAAACATCAATTAAGTAGCAAACCAGAGGCAGAGAGGTCACTTTGGGACAGAAAGTCAAAAAAAGGCTTTGTCAAGTAGAATTTCGGTCAACCTGTCCCAGTAAGTGGCTGATTCTCCACATGGCCTTGCCTTTGCAGTTTTCATCCTCACCTAGAAAAATCGAGATTATATTTGATAAAGGGCAAGAGTTTGCTTTTTCTTCAGCAGGCCAAATTGAGGGCTCTGTGTGAGTGTGTTTAATCTGTCCGACTCTTTGCAACACCATAAACTGTAGCCCACCAAGTTCCTCTGTCCATGAGATTTCCCAGGCAAGCACAAAGTGGGTTGCCATTTCCTCCTCCAGGAGATCTGCCAGACCTGGGGATCGAAACTGCATTCCCTGCATTGGCAGGCAGATTCTTTACTCCTGAGCCACCAAGTTGAGGACTAGCAAGATGAATTTCTGGGTTCTCCTAAAGGGGATCATTTAGGCCTAATATTCGTTGAGTTTCAGAGTCCTTTAACAATTGACCATCTATGCTTGATAATGTTCAGATTTCCTTTCTGAGTTCAATTTGCAAATAGAATGACATATCGCAAACTGACAAAGTTCCCTTAAGAATGGAAAAATGAATGACGTGAACAGAGTTTGGCAAGCCAGGCATTTCGATTAAACCTGGGGTCTGAGAACTGCTGGAAGGTCTGGGTCTGACCGATGGCAGAAAGGGCTCTAGGGCCTCCATGCTAAATGGTGAACCAGGGACCATAAAAAAGATAAAGTTGAGAAGAGCTCAGCCATCAAGTTATTCTGCAAATGGAGGAGGGCATTTTACGCCCAGAGAGAGGAGCACTGATTGGCATCCGAACACTGCTAATATGTCCCATAGAACTTACTTGGAATAATTTTTTACTATTAATTTGAACAAGAGTGCTGAGACTCTTTATGTGTATAATAAAGCTAATTTCTGTGTTTTAATAGAGATGATTTTTTTCACTTAGTAGAATCAGAATCTTATTACATTTTAGGAGTGAATGTACCTTTTATAACTTTGGGTTCTGATTCTGGGTTCTGTTTAGTGACTAAGATGCTCTTATTTCAATCTGCTTAGATTAGATTGAACTCATGATGCTCACTATTTCTCCCTTAGGCATGCCACAATAGTTCTTAAAATATAGCATTTTCACAAGCTGTTTCATACATTCATTTTCATATTTGGTTTCCTACCTTTAAAGAACACTAATGGTTTGTATTTTTCTGATCAATAAGGAATTGATGATACTTGATTTGAGGGAAATAATGACTTATTTATGAAGCATTTACTATATGCCTGGCCCTGTGTTAAGCCGCATATGCACTGTCATTTCATCCCTAAAAGAACAATATACAGTAGTCACTAGTGTTATTTGCATTTTATAGATGAATAAACAAAGGTTTAAAAATTGAAGTCACTTGATTGATGCCACACAGCTTGTAAGTGCCACAGCTGTCATTAAAATCAAGGTCCTACCCACTCCAAACCCACTCTCTTAACTGCAATTTTAACCTGTTTCATAATTGATTCTTAAATTTCTAGTTCTTTGACCTTCACTGTGGCTAGCTAAGCCATCACAAACCCTGTGCCACTTTACTATCCACCCAAACATCCTCGGCCAGCATGTTGGCATATATGTACATGTGGTAGATCAAGTTGGAAACACCAAAGATTGCTACGCCTCCACCTTATGCTTCAACGGGACTTTAAACACACTTTGGATAAGTGTTTCAACTTTAATGACTGTAATGTCTGCTGGAAAAGAGATGACCTTACTAAGGGTCATTTCTTGGTAAATAAAACTCTGCTGCTGTTGACTTTTGATTCATCATCACACTGATATTTAGTGTCAGTCCAGTGTGCTGGACGAGGCAGAAGTCTTGAGCTCTTATAAAGGGAAACAGGTGGCTGCTCACAGTGGACACATTCCTGTTGGCAGAGGTGGGGCGCTGCAAACTAGTATTTAGGATTTCAATTGAAGCTGGCATTTGCAGAACCGCTTTTCTCTTTAACATTCTTTTCAAAGGAGAGGCAACCAAAATAGAAAGTATCATAACTTCTTCCTGTGTCGTGCACATTTTGCTCCTTCAGAAGACGAGACTTCCCTTTACTTGGACTCAAATAAAGCATTCACATGCTCCCAGGCTGATATACAGTTGTCAAAACTAATACACGCAGGTGTTTAGCATACCCAGGGAGAGTAAATGTTTTTGTCAACTTTTTAAACAACTTCCCCCACAATCACCGAAGCTCTCCAAATAGAATCTGCTGACTTCCAAATAGAATCACTGACCACTGGCAGGGTCAGAGTCACAGAGTGACTCACTGCCGGAGAGAACAAACAAGCTCAACAAAGGCTACTTGAAGATGTAAATACCGTTTCCTCATAGCTAGTGAAAGCGCCCTTTTTTTCGCCCCCACAGAAGAGAACTCAAAAGCCTGTGGGTAGGGGTTCCTGCATCTCAGATATCCCCAGGTCTCAAAAAATATACACACCCTCGAACAACTGTTCCCCCCCACTCTTCCTCTCCCAACTCCTAGAGTGCACCAGATGCATTCCGCTCCTCCGTGAAAATACTGCTGAACCCAATCCAGTCCAGCCCTAACCCACGCCACTTCCCAGAAGCTAGCCTTGCCAAGGTCTCCAGTAACACACTCACTGCCAAAATGAAATGGCACGTCTCCATCTTGATGCTCCTTGACCTACGTACAGAATTTGACACTGCTGATAACCAATTACACAACTCTCTCTCCTTGGCTTCTGAGCCTCTTTCCTCATTTAGTCTGACTCTCACCCCCATCTGCTTTAGAGACCCTCCGTCCCCCTTCCCCTAGCTTTCGCTTTCTGTGGGGTAACCCACCACTGTTTGGCAAGAGAACTATTTCATCTCAGTGGCCTCACGGAGGGCAGAGTCCATTCTTTATTCATGTTGGAACCCCAGGGCCTAGACGGTGCTTGCAAAATAACATGGGCTCCAAAAAATGTTTGCTAAATGAGTGCACATAGCTAATAAATCAAGTTCTGTATTCACCTCTGTCGTGCACATTGCAGCTGGCTGTAAGATAAGTTCTGTGACCAATTCATATTAAACAGAAATTTGTCATCCGTCTTTATATTTTCCCACATCCAACATCGATATGTTGATAAATAGCGCTGATAAATCAGAAAGCTCCCAAATAAAACTCCTCACTGACTTTTGGTTGTTTTTTGACTTCGACTTCTATTTTCAGTTCCTAATTAAATCTGCTTTTTCAGTCATGACATTTTCTGCATCTGATTTCCTTTCAACTCTTCTGAAGGATTTTTTACAGAATAAATACAAAAGTACCCAGTGTTCAATTGGCATGTTGTATAGTAACTGTTTGCTCTGATGTATTACAAAAAGCAGCCAATTAATATTTGTTGAGTGATGGCCACACGAACGACTGGATTACGTGTGCTGTTTCTCAATTTGATCATGAATGTAGTCCAGGCACATGAATTAGTGGTTCCACTGTCTGTTTATTTTAGTCATCCTAATGACCAAATTATATTATCTCAAAAAGTGATACAGTCCAAGTAAAGCAATTTGTTACTTCAGTAAAAAACAAAAACTTGACTCTATCAACCCTTAAATTTATCCTCTGGTTTATATGTAATCTTTTGTCTCCTATTGGAATAAACCATGGACTCATCTCCCCAGAATCCCAAGTTACAATATTTCTTTCCTGTAAGTCTTAAGTTCTTCTGCCAAAGTAATCTTTTTCACCTGTCATTTTTTATATGTGAGACTTTTCTGGGACTGTATCTTTTTTTTTTTAATTTGTCCTGTAAATCACGTGTAAGATCCTTTTGCTCAGTTGCAAAGTCTTCCTATTTCTTAAATGCCTTCCTAGTCATTTTTCTCTCTTCTTGTATACCCTCTAATTGAACCACATCTTGTGTCTGCTCACTATCTAATTCGTTTGACCATTTTGCTTTATATCGTCTTCCATTTGGATGGATGGATGGATAGATATATAGATAGACAGATTAACAAAATCACTTCTCACAGACACTAAAGAATTGTTAATATAATCTGCTAGCACCAAGAGCTTACTTCCTAATGACATACATTGTCTTTTTATCCCCTCTTGATGAGCACATCTCTTCCCTATTTGTAATGGATCAAGACATTCATATTTGAATATCATTGTATGTACAGTTTACAAAGCTATCCCTCCTTTTATCTATTTCTATTTTATTATCATCAGTTTCTGATTGTAAACTCTCAAATGGAAGAATGATGTTTATTAAACATATCCTAAACAATTTCCAACACTGTAATATGAGGATATAGACAAGTAAAATATTGTTTATGTCTATTAACAAATTGTTACGCATGTATCTGAAACTCTATAGGTATCTGAAACTATAAAAAATATCAATTAATTCTTTCATCTTTCACCAGTATATTCATTCAACCTTGCTAGAGGGAATATGTAATGAAAATGGGCCCCTTCCATTATTCAGTGGATCTTGTTAGATCAATAGTATTTCCCATTTAGTAAAATGTGATGTCTCATGATTTTTCATAGCAATCTGTATAATTGGAAGGGATGTGCTTTGATTAACATAGAAGAGTGGTAATTCAAAAAAGGCATCATAATGAGATATAAGAGAAGCCTTGTTGATATTTCTAACCCATGTGAGTTTCCAAAATAAATACTTTTAGGAAACTAAAAAGAACACTTTTCCAAGTTTCCTACTGCTTATCATCCCTTCTATTTGATCCTTTTAGTTACAAACCATGTACATTACAAATTTCTTTCTCCGCTGGTCATAGCTACACTCTTTTGCCCAACATTTTAAATCTTCAATAAAATATAAATGAGCAACAGCTTCCTGCTAACCACAAATTCCCCTTCTTGTTTTGCTTTGTCTAAATGTTCTTCTTGAATGCCCAAAGGACTTTCTCTTCCTGCTTGGCACAGTCTGAAATTAGTTTGAATCACATTATTCTTACATCCAGGGTACCTGCATTATGATTCCAAGGGTAATTTGTGTCCTTTAACCATAGAGTGCTTATCATCAATGCTTCAAGGGACTCTAATCTGGCCTTGATCTTGCTCACTTCATCAAGGCTGCTCAGGGGTAGATCTGTTCACTGGAAAAATATTGGTTTCATTCCTATGACAACTAAGAAATCTATTTCTCAACCAAGCCAGCGAATTCTAACAGCGTTCTTTTTTTTTTTTTAAATCACATTTACAAGACAGTGCTGGTACAAAAGTGTGCACCCACTTTTCTCACCGTTAAGTTCAAGGCAAGCAGTTCTTTTTGCCATCTCTCCTTGAACATCAATTCTGACCTAAATATTCAGCTCTTGAGGATCAATTAAAAATCTTGTTTTGCCTCTGTGCGAGTGTGCCATTTTTTAAGTGTGTGTATGTGTCTCTATGTGTGTTTCCTTTCCAAAGTCTCATTAAAAGATTAAGACACACTATTATTACACACTATTATTAGTTAAAATAAATGGGTAGACTTTGCCTTTCTTATTGCTCATTCATGCTTTTATTAATTTTATAATTAACTATATATATATAATTATAATTTTAAACTTTATCTGCCAAAAAGACTGATTATAAACCTTTGTTTTGTGCAAAATCCCCACTGTTCACAGGGTGTGGTGCAGAGACACTCGAGCATTCCTGAGTTGCCATAATATTATAATTTTTTTGTGAATGAATTGATCTACTTTAGGAAATATGATCTCCAAGTTGGATTTTGTAACCAACTATTTCCCAGGTTTATTTCTGGGCACTAACCTGGTAGCTATCCTTTCCATTCAAAGTCATTGTCACACAAACACTGAAGATAGCTAACATTCTCCTAAATTCTTTGAAATTCCTGATTAGTAGTATCTTGCCTCGAGCTGAATTTGTATAAACCTCGAACTACAATGTGGAAAAAACTGTTAAAGCCTTAATTTCACATCAGGTGTGAAAAAAATGTGTTGTGATAAGTTCTTTGTATGGGCTCAGTTCAGTCAAGACAGTATCAATGTGACATCAGACAGAAATGAAGAGATGTAAGCCCAGAATGTGTATATGAACACACTACAGTCACATAAGCATTGAGGTGGGGGTTATCTCAAAGCACGAGTCATAGTTCTCACTCCAGATAGTTGTCATTACCTCATCAAAAAGCTGGAATGATTGAGTTCCAGATCAAGTCCTGATACTCTCTAACTAGCTGGATGATAAGACAAGTTAGATAACCTCTTTGTGCCTCAGTTTTCTTTCTGTAAAATTGGAGGATTGAGCCAGAACAGCAACTGACAGGTCCATCTGGCATGACCTGGGCAGTTCCACCACCAGCTACAGTAGAGCCAAAAGTCTAGTCTACATCATCTACCAGAAGCCCCTTTAGCTAGTGGGAATGAGTGGCAACAAAGTGTTCGTCCTCAGGTGGGCCAGGGGCGATAGAGAGGTCGATAACTCCTGGTGGAGATGATCTCCAAGGTATCTTCAAGGATATACATTCTTCCACCTAAAGTGAATCATTGGAATACAAAAAAAGATTAACCCTTTTTAAAAAGAGATTCTGAAAATTCAACCTGGAGCTACACCGTATAAAAAATAATACCGTTTTAATCAACAAGGATGTACTATATAGCACAGGGAACGCTACTCAACACTCTGTAGTTACCCATATGGGAAAAGAATCTGAAAAAGAATAAATATATGCATATGTATAATTGAACCACTTTGCTGTACACCTGAAACTAACACAACATTGTAAATCATCTGCTATTGTTGTTCAGTTGCTAAGTCAGGTCCAACTCTTTGTGACCCCATGGACCACAGCAGGCCAGGTTTCGCTGTCCTTCAGTATCTTCTGGGGTTTGTTCTCACTTATGTCCATTCAGTTGGTGATGCCATTCAACTTTACTCCAATATAAAATAAAATTAAAATAATAATAATGCATCTTTAAAAGGATAAGATTATATGAATAAAACATGTAAGAAATATTGTCATGTTGACCACTTTCTCTCAAAGATAATGAAAGAATGGGCTTCCTTAGAGGCTAAGTGGTAAGGAACCCACCTGTCAATGCTGGAGATGTGCATTTGATCCCAGGATCAGGAAGATCCCCTGGAGAAGGAAATGGCAACTACTCCAGTACTTTTTCTTGGAAAATCCCATGGACAGAGGAGCTGGTGGGCTACAGTCCACAGGGTCACAAAAGCATTGGACACAACTTAGTGGCTAACCAGCAAAATGAATAGAATAAAATATCAAGACTGCTTTACTTTTCCAGAATGCAGCCCATAACTAGTGAAACAGCACCTATTCTTTCAAAGGAGGCAGACATATTTTCCAACAATTAAAATGCATGTGCTTAAAGAAAATGTGGTATATATATACAAGGGAATTTTACTAAGCCATGAAAAAAGAATGAAATAATGCCATTTTCAGTAACATGGATGGACCTGGAGATTATCGTACAAAGTGAAGTAGGTCAGACAAAGACAAATATCATATAATATCACATATGTAGAATCTAGAAAAATGATACAAATGAACTTATTTACAAAACAGAAACAGACTCACAGATTTTGAAAACAAACATGTTGCCAAGGAGGAAAGTGCAGGGGAAAAGGGATAAGTTGGGAGATTGGGATTAACATAGACCCACTACTATATATAAAATGGATAATCAACAAGGACGTACTGTATAGCACAGGGAACTCTATTTAATATTCTATAATAACCTGTATAAGTGTTAGTTGCTCAGACATTTCTGACTCTTTGTGACCCCTGTGGACTGTAGCCCACCAGGCTCCTTTGTCCATGGAATTCTTCTGGCAAGGACACTGGAATGGGTTGCCATTTCCTTTTCCAGGGGATCGTCCCAACCTAGGGATTGAATCCAGGTCTCTTGCATTGCAGATAGATTCTTTATTGTTTGAGCCACCAGGGAAGTCCAATAATCTGTATATATTCTCTAATAACCTATATAGAAGAAGAATATGAAAAAGAATATATGTATGTATATGTATAACTGAATCACTTTGCTGTGCACTTTAAACTAACAAAATGTTGTAAATCAACTGTATTCTAAAATAAAATAAAAGCTTTTTAAATAAAACAAAGTAAACTGCATGTTCAGAAACTAACTGCACAGGGGCTAGGAGGTCACCTGAGAAGGATCTTGAAGCATGAGTAGGAGTCCATTAAGAAAAGAAAGGTAGTATGAACTGTCCAGGAAAGAGAAATAGATTTCACAAAGGGTCTGTTGTATTTGAGGAAAGATGAGAAGTTTCTTGAACCTGGAGAATTAGAACATTGGGAAACCATTGAAAGAAAGACTGAAAATATGGTAGAAAGTAGGTTCTCATGGAATAAAGTAAGGAGTCTGGATTTTGTCAGATAGAAAATAGGGCTGTTGGTGATGTCTATTTTTATGGCATTTATTTTTTTTTAATTCACCTATTTTCTCTTTATGACAATAACTGCCTTCTAAGAGAGGAGCAAATCAAATGACAAGCCTTTTAGTCTGTCTGGTGTTTTATTGAATAAGTCTGATGGGTTTAACTTACATAAAGCTGGGAAGAGGTGAGCCAAAGTTGCTAAAAAAATGAAAGGAGAATAAATTGGAGTTCTTAGTAACGAGATCAGAAACAGAGGAATGAAGGGAGAATTCAACAAGATAAAGAAAAGTGTGTGGGGGGTTGGTTCATAAACACATTAGTAAATATTCACAATGAGGGATATTTTAGGGGTAAATGAGGGATATTTTAAGGGTAAATTAGGTATATTTTAAGAATGAATATCTCTTTGTTCCATGTAAAGTTATTTTTATTCCTAATGTGGAATTCACTCTCCAGTCTTTCTCCCAAATCTCCAAGTTCAATGAATTGGTAATATTTATGTAAGTAGGGATTTTAGTGTTTGTGAAAATCGAGTGGGCTGAGTTAGTTGTATAAGACATATTAAGAAGGCAAGGCCCAGAGGCTGAGGTGACTAGAGAGTTTAATTCCTACAGGCATTTTTTAAAGTCTTGGAAAATGGCTTTGGCCAATAAGTCATGAAATCAGGGAAGAGGAAGAGTTTATGCTAATTTTATCTGGAAGTCAAATGCAAGGGTGGGGGTGGTGGATACCCACCTAATCTAATCTTTGCTCAGAGTAGGTTTTTCAGTAAGAGAGTAGCATGACCAAATTCACAGGAAGATAATTTAGTAGTATAAGAATGGACAAGGATGATCCCTGTGTAAAACTGAGTCAGAGATTGGCACAACACTGTAAATCAACTGTACTTCAATAAAAAAGAATTGAACAGGGACTATGAAAGTTGAGGCAGTAGAATAGAACATCAATATTGAAGCAATAACAAGTAGCATTTGAAGCAAAGGTAGGTGTCGATAAGCACACCAGTGTTATCTACTGGCTAGATCTGGGAAATGGTACCTAGCAAGAGGGAATATAGAGGCAGAGGTAGGGGAAGGGTAGTGAATTAAAGTTAGAATGTAGACTTCAGAGTGGCTGTGATAGAGTTAAATTAGAAGTGTCCATTAGGAACTTGTGTATAGACCTCAAGAGATTTTATATTCAATAACATTTGATTTCACTTCCAGATTATCTTAGCCAGAATGTGGGTCCTATGACTAGGTATCAATATGCTGTGGTTAGGCTCCCAAGTAGGGCACATTAATTCCCATTGTGTATCCTCAAGTTCCGTTGCCCTTTCCCTCTCTCCTTCCTCTTCTCTCCCTTCCTTTTTTCTACTTCACTGTCTATCCTCTATCATCAAACAGTTATTGAAGAAACAAAAACTCTCATTGTTTGTATCTTTCTCTAAATCCTGTATAGCAATTATTTTACACATTAATTTCATATAATATGAAAATATTTTCTCACATTTAAATTAAATGAGCTGTCACAGTTTTGATATGGTGGTAGCTGTTGTTATCTTAATTTTTTAGGTTTTTATTATCATTAAAAGAAAATTGTTGCTGTCATATTTTATACACGTCATATTTCTCGTATTCTTTCTGTTTTAAGGAGAAAGTTATTCGTAAAGCTTTTCCATTGTTATCTATTAACATCAGTTTAATTCTCTACAACTGTCTTCTTTTTTTTCCTGTTAAGTATATCGTCTTTCTATGCTCTCTTCTCACGTGAATGTACACTTTCCCATGTCTTCTGATTTGAATTCCACAAATGCAAATGGCTGATTAGATCACATCAGTAAGCATTTATGAAGTTTTACTTACTCTTTTTTTGGCTCTGTTATAGTCATCTTAAGATTGGTATATAAAAATTCATTAGAATTATTTAAATTCAATTTGTTAAGTTAGCCATTTTTCCATAGAGCAAAATAGAGAAGCATATTAGAATCGTCATCATAAGGAGTTGAAATATACAACATAATCATTGTTTCTTCCTGAAAATACAGAAGAATAAGAACCTTACTAACTTGTTTCATTAGAATTTTCACTGAAAACATTTGAATTTGTAAAAACCACTAGAAATCACTTTAAATTATCTTTTTTAGAAATTAGGAGAATTTTAAAGACAGTATCTATGATATATAGTTAACAATAAGATAATAAAATCGTGGTAAGTATAAAAGTTTAATGCTTGTACAACATCAGTGAAAGGTGCTAAAATGCTTGCAGAAATTGGTGACAACAATGAGGACTGAATTGTATTAAATAAAAATAAGATAAAGTATCATTCCATACTGATGGAATTAGTATGGAATGATAGTATGTCTTATCTATCAATTATCTACCAATTATCTATCAATATATAGATATCTATCAAGAGATAGCTATCAATTATCTCCACAGAAAGTTTACTTTTAAACACCATACTTCAATTTTTTTGCAGAAATTTCACTCCTGTAGATGCATTCCAAAAATTTATAATGTCAATGATTTTTAAAACCTAAGAGGACCTAGGGCCTATTATAATACATTTTGTCTCTTCAAATCTCTAACTTAAATGTTTCTTATTGTTTAGTTGATATAAAAAGTATAGGACAAAGGACAATTGAAGTAAATTATCGTCATGTAGATTTTGAGAGATTTTTTCTGAAAAAACTTACATTTGAAAAGGGTAGTCACTACTTAGAAGTTTTTCATTTATATCTTAAAATAGCTAAATTTGAATATGATTTGCTTACATTATATATTTCTTCTGTGGAACTCAATGTGTTGTATTACATGCATAATATAAATCAGCAACTAGGCAATAGATACACAATGCTCAGAAATAAAATAATGGATGTTAAAGAAATCATCAGGAAATTTTCCCAAAGCCTCACAGGAATCTAGTACTAGGACTAAGATAGAGAATATATGCAGTGGTCTAATGCAGTGATCCACTTCTAAGACTATGCTAGTTTTGTCATATATATATAAAGATATCTCCAACTACCCCCTTTAGGAAGAGAATCCTCACCATTTGTGTAGTGGTGGACAAATTCTTCAGAATGCAGTCTAAGGTTTTAGAGCTAGTACCTCTTCCATAAACCTTTCATGAAAAGGTCACTGCCATTCAAGCTCGCCCTCCTTTCTCCCTTATATATTTATATGTGTCACTCAGCGCCCTTTCTCTGGCTTGGAAAGCCATCAAGAACTTTTATCTTAGGAGTCAGTTGCCAGTTCTGTGTAATGAACCAGTCAGCAGGATTCTCGAGGGCCATGAATATAAGCCCGTCTGTGCCCTTTTTTCTCAGACTAAGAATGCCATTACCTCAAAAGCTAGCCATCGGGAAACAGTCACAGAACTGCCTACTGGAAGTTATACAGCCTCAGAGCCCACTCCTATTCCTGGGTATGCAGGCATTCTGTTTTAACTTTATAAGCTTACTTTTTTCTTATGCATTTTTAAAACTTCTATTTTATATTGGAGAACAGTTGATTCAGCAATGTTGTGTTAGTTTCAGGTGTACAGCAAAGTGATCAGATATACACATGTGTGTTATGAAAGTGAAAGTTACTTTCACTTTCACTTTCATGGCTGACACTTTGCGACCCCATGGACTGTAGCCCACTAAGCTATAGCCCACTCAACTACTCTGTCCATGGGATTCTCCATGCCAGATTACTGGTAAGGTGAAGTCGCTCGGTTATGTCCGACTCTTTGCGACCCCCACGGACTGTAGCCTACCAGGGTCTTCCATCCATGGGATTTTCCAGGCAAGAGTACTGGAGTGGGTTGTCATTTCCTTCTCCAGAAGATCTTCCTGACCCAGGGATCGAACCCAGGTCTCTCATTGTAGGCTTTACCGTCTGAGCCACCAGGGACTGGACTGAAGTGGCTGCCATTTCCTCCTCCAGGCTTCCCTTGTGGCGCAGCTGGTAAAGAATCTGCCCACAGTGTGAGAGACCTGGATTTAATCCCTGGGTTGGGAAGATCCCCTGGAGAAAGGAAAGGCTACCCACTCCAGTATTCAAAAAGTCAGACACAACTGAGCGACTTTCACTTTCACTTTCCTCCTCCAGTGGATCTTCCCAATCCAGGAATCAGACCCATGTCTCTGAGTCTTGACTTCTGCATTGCAGGCAGATTCTTCACTCCTGAGCTACTGAGAAGCCCCCATACATATACAAGTATCTATTATTTTTCTAATTATTTTCCCATTTATTACAACATATTGCACAGAGTTCTTGCTGATTATGTATTTTATCTTGAAGTCTATTGACACTGATAACAGGTTTCTCAGGCAAGAGAAAGCACTAAAAAGTCGTTCTCTCTCGTCCCTTTTATATTATCTTACCCATAATGTGAGTACTAGAGCTATTAAAATGTTCTGTTTAGTCTCCCAAGTAGAGGCCATCAATTCACAGAGCCTTTAAACATCTCTGTTGTTTCATTTGTCCCCTGTCTCTCTCCCTCAGGATATTATCATATTTGGCAAGATGGAGTTCAATTTCACTTAAAATGATGGAATTAGACAGCCCGTCTAATGCTTGGAACCTATACACTCTTAGAAGCATAGTTACATTTAATCAGATATTAGGCCATAAAATTAATAGTTCTACCTTTGGAACTAAAGCAGATTTTTTAGTTTCGTTTGACATTTTAAGAGTGAGTTGAAATAAATATGTAGTAGAACACCAGGCCCATTAAACCAAAATATTTAGTGGTCATATTTTATAATTTATGGCTTTACAATGTTACAAATTGCTAAGCTATATTTCAATTTCAGTGTATTTGCATGTTGTATACCATATGATAGGAAACAAAGTAAAGAAAGCAGTGTGGGCCTTTGGAATGCAGGAAGAAGTGATCATGCTGCAGATAAAGTTTCAGTTCAGTCGCTCAGTCGTGTCCAACTCTTTGTGACTCCATGAATCGCAGCACACCAGGCCTCCCTGTCCAGCACCAACTCCGGGAATTCACTCAGACTCACATCCATTGAGTCAGTGATGCCATCCAGCCATCTCATCCTCTATTGTCCACTTCTCCTCCTGCCCCCAATCCCTCACAGCATCAGAGTCTTTTCCAATGACTCAACTCTTCGCATGAGGTGTCCAAAGTACTGGAGTTTCAGCTTTAGCATCATTTCTTCCAAAGAAATCTCAGGGCTGATCTCCTTCCGAATGGACTGGTTGGATCTCCTTGCAGTCCAAGGGACTCTCAAGAGTCTTCTCCAACACCACAGTTCAAAAGCATCAATTCTTCAGCGCTTAGCTTTCTTCACAGTCCAACTCTCACATCCATACATGACCACTGGAAAAACCATAGCCTTGACTAGATGGACCTTAGTTGGCAAAGTAATGTCTCTGCTTTTGAATATGCTATCTAGGTTGGTCATAACTTTTCTTCCAAGGAGTAAGCGTCTTTTAATTTCGTGGCTGCAGTCACCATCTACATTGATTTTGGAGCACCAAAAAATAAAGTCTGACACTGTTTCCACTGTTTCCCCATCTATTTGCCATGAAGTGATGGGACCAGATCCCATGATCTTCATTTTCTGAATGTTGAGCTTGAAGCCAACTTTTTCATTCTCCACTTTCACTTTCATCGAGAGGCTTTTTAGTTCCTCTTCACTTTCTGCCATAAAGGTGGTGTCATCTGCAAATCTGAGGTTATTGATATTTCTCCCGGCAATCTTGATTCCAGCTTGTGCTTCTTCCAGTCCAGCGTTTCTCATGATGTACTCTGCGTATAAGTTAAATAAGCAGGGTGACAATGTACAGCCTTAACGTAATCCTTTTCCTGTTTGGAACCAGTCTGTTGTTCCATGTCCAGTTCTAACTGTTGCTTCCTGACCTGCATACAGGTTTCTCAAGAGATAAAGTTTACTGCTAATGAATTAAAGAAAGTACATGGAGTGTGTAATTGATGCTGTGGTACATCTTTTTGGAGGTCAACCATTCCTCAAATTATAATAGAAAATTTTAGATTTTCTGTACCATCTTTTCAACAAATGGAATAATGCTTGTATTCAGATAAGCTATACTTCCTGATTGTTTTTATACTTAAGTTAAACGTATTGTAGAACACTATCTTCATCTCTGAGATTGAGTTTTCTCATCACAGAGCTTTTTCTTTGATTGTCATATACAGTTTGGAAGATATTCCTATTCGAACTTCCCTCTCCTCAGTCACCGCATCCCCAGTCCTTCCCTGAAATGCAATCTTTTGATTCCTTTCAATAGTCACAGATATTTTAGGAAAAACAACTGCAATTTTTGGAAGCAAAATGATCCCCAAACTAGTAAAAAAAAAGTTTCTTTTGCCAATTTCGATAAATAAATGAAAAATTGAAGCTAGTGTGTTCTTAATTTTTAGTACAAGTCTCAATTTCATGAGTCAGTATGTGGCTTTCACTCCAACCTCATAAGTCATGGCTCTTCATAGAGGAAAGAGAAATTGTCTTTTCATTATCCATCAAAATGTTAGGCATCCATATCACTGCTTTATCGCTTTAATATGGTAGGACTATTAACAGTCCTTTTCTACACCTTTGCATTTTTCTGGAACAACACAGACTACCTTACATTTTTCTGCATTCTATGGAGAAAAATTTTTGTTTATTTTATATTTTATTGTAGTCATGTACAGAATTTCCATCTGGGGATCCACAGTCCTATCCGGCATAACTGAGAAAAAGACCAGAAAGGAGATAAAGGAGTAGTATCTTCACTTTTATGACAGAAAATTTTGGTTTTCCCAACATACAAAAGAGGCAAAGAGTGGGATTTATAATTCTCTATTTTATAGTAAGTGTAGAAGGGGCACTAGTCTTTACTGAGTACTGACCTTAACCTTGTAGCAATAGACACTTACATAGCCTTTGTTTAATTTAATTCGAACTCTGCAAAATTTTGAACAAAGAGAAAAATGTTGTTTTAATGAATTTCGCTTTCCTTCCATTCTTTTTTCTACAAACGATTGATTATATAATTCTTACATAACTCCAATAACTCAGTAATTATATGTTAACTTTTTTCATTTACTCCTTCTGCGTTATAATATTGTTGGCATATACAGTTAATAACTAAATAATAACCATATAATCCCTTGGTGTAGAGTGGATATACTATGAATAACTGTTTCTCATAGATTTTAAGTTGTTACCATTGTTGGTATTTCTAGAATAAAAATCTTTGTCATAAAATTTCTTTGTCGTTATTGTTTGTATTTAGGATTTTTCCTTAGTATAAATTGTCAACAGTAAAATAAATGGGAAATGAGGCAGCACAAATGCTAATAGAATTAAAACAGTAATTAAATTTTACATTTGCATTGCAAATTAATAAAAATAATTGTTATAGAAATAATACTAGTAAAGCTATTACTCTGTTACTCTTATACAGTGCTAGTAATATATTAAAATGGTACAATTTTTTGAAAAACAATCTGATGTGTAACTTTTTATATGAAATGATTGAGCCCTACATTTCTGGGAGTCTCAAAAAATTAAATAGTGCAAAAAAGAGAACTGTATCTAGCACAAAAATGGTCATTACAACTTTGTTTATTTATTAGTTCTAATCTTATAAGTGAAAATTTCTCTTTCATTATTATAAGAACAATGCATACTCATGGTAAACAATTTAAACAATATGTAAGAATAAGACATACCCCTCTCAGTTCCATTTCCTAGAAGTAACTGCTCCTAAGGACACTTTTACAAAATTTTAATAGTCTGCTGTTCAAATTTATGTGAATACATATTTCTTTTAGCACAGATTTACACCATATGAATTGTTCTTCAATGTGTTATTTTCATTTACTGTCATATCTTAGACATCTTTCCATTTTGATACATACAACTCATTCTTTTGAAGAGCCAACTAGTTTTCCATTGTATGACTGCACCATTCTTTATGTACCCAATACTCATTTTGAGTTGTATGCATTTTTCCCTATTAGAAAGAATGTTGCAAAGGACATCCTTTTACATAAATCTCTTTATACTTACAAGAATAATTGTAGTATATTCTCAGCTGCTACTGCTAAGTCGCTTCAGTCATGTCCGACTCTGTGCGACCCCATAGACGGCAGCCCACCAGGCTCCCCCGTCCCTGGGATTCTCCAGGCAAGAACATTGGAGTGGGTTGCCATTTCCTTCTCCAATGCATGAAAGTGAAAGGTGAAAGGGAAGTCGTTCAGTCTTGTCCGACTCCTAGTGACCCCATGGACTGCACCCTTCCAGGCTCCTCTGCCCATGGGATTTTCCAGGCAAGAGTACTGGAGTGGGGTGCCATCGCCTTCTCCGATATTATTAGCTAAATAAGGCTAAATAGAGGGTATATTCATTTTAAATTCAGGTAGATTATTCCTAACTGCCTTCCAAAGTCAATCTATATTCCTACCAGCAGTTTTCAACAATGCCTGTTTCCTCCTATCCTTCACAACACGAAGTATTCTCAAACTTTTAAATCTCAGCTAACATAATAAGAACTTGTTTTATCCACAAGTATTTGTGTTCTTTAATGCTCCTGAAGAGAAGTCAGTAGAAGACATATCACCAGTTCCAAAGGGGTAAACAACATTACAAGAGAAAAAATATATGCCATGAAATCACACAGTCAAAAAATCATGTCTTAAAGAGTTATTAGAGCTGATATGCCTCAAATTCCTCACCCATTATTCAAAATTTGCACCTTTTTAACTTTACACAAACACATCAGTGCAGGTACACACCCAAACAAAAGTGCGTAAATAGCCTTGAGAATGTGACAAACCACTTAGACTCATTTCACAGGAAAGGAAACTGAGATCCAGAAAGTAAAAACGCTTTCTATTGTCACACAACTACTTCCAGATAGAACAAGTTATAGCAAGATTCGGCTACAGGAACAAAATAATTTCCAAGGTAATATGCAAGTGTATTATGGCTTTATATACAATATAATATAGATCATGGTACAATAAAGCTGGTTAATTTGTCATTTTATTAGTGGAAATCTCTTCTAATGAGTACAGTAATAACTAACATTTACAATGGACAACTGACAAAAGATTAACTTGTGTTCTCTGTAGTTTTAGATTTATGAGTTTAGTGTTGAATGTATTTTGTTCCAATTATTTGAAATTAACCATAGATGTGTGTTAGATTTTGAAGCCAGAATGTGAGTTTCCAAAGCAATTCCCAATTTTCCCAGATGCAAAGGATATTTTTGCAAAACTGCTGAAATAAGAAAGAAAAGAGAAATAGAAAGGAGGCTGGATTGGATCTGATTTGAACAGGATACATACAGCTGTGTGTCCTCTGTAATTCTATTTTTTTTTAATCACAAGAGCATTTTCTCATGTCATTAAATACTCTTTGAAATTTAATGCCTGCAAAGAAATTAATTTATTCAATTCTCTTTCAAATTATTTTTATTTTTCTATGTCATGAATAACATTTCAAAAAGCAATCTTATAGGTAAAATTTGTGTATGTATCTCTAATGATTACCTTGGTAAAAATTCATAGAAGTGGGTGCATTAGGCCTAAATATACAAAATTTTAAGAGTCTACATGCTTTTCCTGAAAGACTAGTCCCAGTGAAAATACCTACCAAGAGTGTATTAATGTGTATATTTTTCTTCATTCCTCCAATATTGAGCATTATTAGTACTTTGAAAGATTTTGAAATGGAAAATCTGGGCAATGATACTGTGGATACTCCCCCTATATGCTCCTTCCTCATTTTTCAAACTTTGTATTTTGTTTGCTTTTGAATTTAAGTAGATTAAATTTGGCTGGGCATATATGACTAAGAATTGTGACAATATAACTGCCGTTAAGTCTAAACCTGCATGATCCTGTAACTATAATGGGAAGTCAATGAAAGAAATTATCACTCTGATGGAAAGTTTCATAGAAGGACTGATAGAACCCAGGTTGGCAAAGAGGAGGTAAGGATGTGTTCTAGACACAGGAAATCTCAGAAGTTCAAATAAGCAGAAAACCCTTTAGGAACAACTGTTTTGATAAACTGACTTAAAATAGGGTTGGTTTGACTCTAAATTCTCCTTGGTGGTTTTCTCTTTTCATCTCACTGAAAAACCTCCTGCCTCAAAATTGTTGAATTAAGTATGATCAAGAAAGTGAATGCTGAGGAAGTAGGTAAATGTTTTCAGTTTTCAAGCCATGCTTCCTCTGGTCAGAGATCACCTGTTCTCTGCAGACACTTGGCTTGATTGGGATTCTCATAGCCCATTTTTCCGTGCCTGCTAGTTTAAAGAAAACCCAATATACTCATGTTTTCCCAGTTTGCTTTTCTGCATTCTTAATCAACACACCACTAGGCAGAATCTTCCTTAGGCTGCAGAATCTGAGCTGACAGTTTTCAATTTGGTCCTTCCAATAAAATTCTTTGGCTAAATATAAGTTTTTTTCTCAGTGAACAGAGGGAAGAAAAGTTTCTGTAAACCTGTTTTTAGAGATTATGTCTTAATTAGTTATCTCAAGTATAGAATACCCCTCCCATCCATCTGTAAACTAGTATTCAAGTCTGACCACCTCATTATGTACAAACAGATTAAAAAAAAGAAGAAGAAAAAGAAAAGGCAACCATCTGGATATCTGATATAACAGCAAAAGTCAGAGTCCTTAAAACACTCTGTGTTTACATGCAGTTTCCTCTTATTATTTATTCATTCATTTCTGTACTTCTATAGTCCATGTCCAGAAAAGGATTTGTGGCTTTGTATAATTGGGCTGCTAACAAGCCTCATTTTGTGCTGAACAACAATAGCCTTTTCTTCACTCCTCAAAGTGCATTAGGGCACATAAATGTTCATAGAGGCTTTATTTATAATAGCCTTAAACTGAAAGCAACCCAGATGTCCTCCAGTGAGTTAATAAACTCTGATACATCCATACAATGGAGTACTACTCTGCAACATAAAGGAATGAACTATTGACACATTCAACCTTGGACAGGTCTCAAGGGCATCACAATTAGTGAGAAAAGCCAATCTCCAAAAGGTTGTATACTGTATGATTCCATTTATGTAATAGTTTCTAAATGAGAAAATTGTAGAGACAGCAGACAAATGAATGGTTCCTAGGGAACAGAGACAGGCATTGGGGAGGTGCTAAAGAGCGAATAAGAGGAAGATCCTTTGTGATGATGGAATGCTTCTGTACCCTGACTGAGGCAGGAGTTACACAACTGTTTACGTGGGGCCAAGCAGTATAAACTACACACACACACATGCACACACAAATGAGTGTCCATCAAAACTGGTGACAACTGAGTCAGAACTGTACACTAGTTACTACTATCATACCAGTAGACCAACATCATTTTTTTTTGTTTTAATATTACACTACAGTTAGGAGGCTACCATTGGAAGAGACTAGTGAAGGGTTCACTACACATTCCTTTTGCAACTTCTTGTGGGTCTATAATTTTAAAGTTTAAAAAAATGCGTCAGGGTCCCCACCTATGTTTTCCCTTTGCTGGGACCATTAATGCCCTGCATTTGATCATCGGACCCCTAACTTTTTTTAAAATTAATTTATTTATTGTAATTGGAGACTAATTACAATTTGTTATGGGTTTTGCCATACATTGACATGAATCAGCCATGGGAAGGAGGTGGGAGGGGGGTTCGGGATGGGGGGCTCATGGACCCCTAATCTTTTAACTCCTACTAGGCAAGTCTTCCTAAGTTCCCCAGACTAAGTTTTGCTTCCCTCTGTTATACGTTCTCATGACATTTCATGTTTCTTCTTTGGGTCTAGCACAACAGCTCTTAAATAATCCCATTAGTGTAACATAGTGTTTAACACCTGCCTCCCCCAGACTATAAATTTTCAAAAGGCACCAAGTTCACTACTGTATCTTTAGTACTTGATATCTTCCTTAAATGTTGTGGGTGCTTAGTCAATATTTGTTGAAATAAGGAAAGAGAATGACATAGCACATGAGCAAGGATTTCTGTAAGTCACAGCTGGGGAATTTCAGTCTGAATATGAAGATGAGATCATGGAGAAAGTCAGTCCATTGCTAATAAGCAGCTCATCACATTTTATACAGATGTCTGGTATAAAGAGCATATATATTAATGCACATGCTGCAAAGCCCTCAGTTCATTTAGAAACAATCAAATGTGCTTATTCAATTATTTTCATCCAATCAAGAACATTTTGACTATTTTATTTGTCATTGGTAAAATACAGTCTCTATCCCCATTCTCTGTCCTCTGAGGTATTTTCCCAACAAAACATGTTGGAACAAATTCTAACATCCCTGATGTTCAGTGGCTTTCAAAGATGTCCCCAGGGCCCAGATAAAACATCAAGGAGAGAGCTGACCATTAACAGTCTATACATTTCTTTTTCTTAGCCTGTCCCCTATTTTCAGAAACATACCTTCTCTCAACTCAAGTTATCTCATTCCTTCATACTATCTTCTAGCTGTTAGCTACCTCCGGTGTGGTATGCACACACACACACACACACACACCTGTCCCTCCTTCCTCTTTTTGTGTCATCTCCCCCAAATCTCATTTCCTCAATGTTCACTTCAGTCCGCATGAGAAAAGGAGCTCACTGCATTGACTCAAGTAATGAACAAGCATGAATCTCGAAAACAGTGAAGAGAAGAGATTTTTGAAAGAAGAGGCGTCTGTCTAATCCCATTCACTATCCCCAGGTTCCCCATCAGACACCAGAAGAACAGGGATTGGCTTCAAAACATGGCAGCTTATTTATGAAACTCTTCCAACCCTCAAGTTACAAATCATATGAAAAGTGTAGGAGACATCTGGACATCCAAAATTTTGCAATGCTAAGTCGTGTGTTTTGGAAGCAAGCACATAAAAAGACATGTATGAGATCTCAGTCTCTTTCACAAAATTAGTTCAGAGATACATAGTGAGGAGAACACTGGTGGTAAAAATCAAATGCCAAACAGCACTAGGGAAACTCTGGGCAAAGAAATATATCTAAAATAAGTTCCTATGTAAGAAAACTTGATTTTATTTCCCTGGTGATTTGGAATAGCAAGATGACAGCGGCCATTATGTGCTATTGCTTTCTCAGACAACATTACTTTTAACATCATAAATTGAGCATTTTTTGATGTTTATTTGATGTGTTAATGAAAACTACACAATATTTTTATTGTCGGTTACTTGAATCATCAACATATGGCAGAACCAGATAATATCTAGTTTTGGAATAATAACCATTGATTAGTATGGAAAAGAAAAAAAATCAAAACAATTTCAATAATCTGAATTTTCCACAAAACTTCTTCTCAGTGTAACAAATTGTCTTTTTGTTTCATTTCTCACTCGCCATTTGTTTTTTTAATGAGAAAAGGAATACATGTGAAAGTATTGTCATTTACTGACCCATACTGGTAGGAAATTCTGGGGACAGGAATAGACTAGATTTCTCTTTTTTATTTTCTGGTTTTGTTTATGTGCAAATCTCTTCAATTTGAAGCCATGTACTATTTGAGTAAATTAATCTCTTTTTCAAGTATAAACCATCCATCTGTCCCTTTTGTTGTTCCTTGAGTTATTTTGGAATTAACTATTGAAAATAAAGTTAATACCTTTAACCTATGTAATAACTCCACAGGGAAAAAAAAAAAAAACTGGAAGTAGGACACATAAAGAAAATGAAAATATCAACATTTTTTTTCTCCTACATTCATGGCACTCACTACCAGAACCAGAAATTATCAGAACAATAATAAAAATACAGACTCCAACAGGCAAATGGATTGTGCTCTCAAAACTTTATTTCCAAATAGGTTGTTTAAGTCATTAGCATATAAAATAGAAATAATGTTCTATGTCATAGTTAGGACCCTCAGTCCCTCTATGCATGTCTATTTAGTCCAGAAGCATGGAAGTCATAGTCGCAAATGGGTGCCAGGATGAGTAAGGAAGGAGAAGGAAGAGAGAATTGGAAGAGGAACAGTCTATTCTCCTCTGTAGTACAGACTTAAGCACATTTTCAAAACGACCAAGCTCACCTTTGGCCTCCTCGTATTTCCCTTGTGGCATCATTTCGCATCTTTCGGTACATTTAGTTTTTGACTTTTAGATACTTGCACCTTTAAATTTCCCTCAAACCCGCATTATAGACATCTAGACCGACTTGGCCCCTTGAACCACATGCCATGGACCTAATATCAGACGAAAGTTTAAACTCAAAATTTATTTATTTTTTAAAATTTAAATTTATCTATCTTTTAATTGAGGGAAAACTGCTTTACAGAATTTTGTTGTTTTCTGCCAAATATCATCAACATGAATACATGAATAGGTATACATATGTCCCCTCCCTCTTGAACTCTCTCCCGTCTCCCTCCCCATTCTACCTCTCTGGGTTGTCACAGAGCCCCTGTTTGAGTTCCCTGAGTCATACAGCAAATTCCCATTGACTGTCTATTTTTCATATGGTTATGTGAGTTTGCATGTTACTCTCTCCAGTCATTCTTTCAGGTAATATTTGTGCTTTATGGTATTCCAACATCTACACTAATGCTTACCATACATTGCTGTTGGTCAGTTGCTAAGTTGTGTTGGACTCTGCAACCTCATGGACTCCAATGCAGCAGGTTTCCCTGTCCTTCACTATCTCCTGGAGCTTACTCAAACTCAGGTCCATTGACTCAATGACGCCATCCAACTGTCTCATCCTCTGTTGCCCTCTTCTCCCCCTGTCTTCAATCTGTCCCAGGATAAGAGTTTTATTCAGTGAGTCGGCTCTTCGCATCAGGTGGCCAAAGTATTAGAGCTTCAGCTTCAGCATCATGCCATACATTAGGTGGTCTATAAATATTTGTTGAGCAAATAAATGAGTAATGTACAGTTGATATCAAGTCCATGTGAAGGAGGAATTTCTAAATTAGGGAGAATCCATATATGCATTAGTTTGAAGTTCTTAGTGTTGCTGAAATTCATCCATAATTAATTTTCTTCTCACTGCATTATAGGGAGCTGGTATAAAAAGTTATGCAATTATCCATACTTTAAAGTGAAACCTGGTGTCTTCCTCAAATGTTCTTACTATAACAACATATAAGGTAACAGGTGTAGCACTTCCTGTGGTTTAGAGGCTTTATTAAGTGCCTCTCAAATCTTAATTTATTTAATCCTCTCATTAGCCCTAGGGATGTATACTATTTTATTCTCATTTTAGAGATGAGCAAACTAAGACATTGTTTTATTAACTTCCCCAAATCACGCAGCTACCCTGCTTAGCAGACAGACTCAAGCCTGAGCTCTGAGCTCCTCCACCATCTTTGGGGAAGTCTGGTCTCCTTTTCCATTGATATGCTTGCGTGCCAAGTCGCTTCAGTTGTGTCCGGCTCTGTGCAACCGTATGGACAGTAGCCAGCCAGGCTTTTCTCTCCATGAGATTTTCTAGGCAAGAATACTTGAGTGGGTTGACAAGCCCTCCTTCAGGGGATCTTCCCAACCCACGTCTCCCGTGTCTCCTGCATTCGCAGGAGGATTTGTTACCGCTAGCGCCACCTAGGAAGCCCTGATATAAAAATTCCTTAGTGAGAAGGGGTCATTCCAGATGACCCCCAGTTAGGTTGTGTTCCACTTGTCAGTCACTGGTAGTGTTACTACTGTACATTCACAATCCCCAATGACCATGGGAGGAAAAACAAAGTGACAGAGCAGTATGCAAAAAGAACTCTGTAACCGTTTGTACATTTCTCAACAATTTCTAGCCTGTAGGATTGATGATTGACATAGGAGGTGTTTGGATTTTTTTGTTTTGTTTTGTTATGTCTCACGGTATTTTTCAGCTTGCAGATTTTTTTCCTTACCAAAGCAGACAGCTTGACACGATGGCTCTAGAAGTTTCCTCCTTACCAGGTACATTTCCATTCCTGGACTAACGTTGAGAAAATTGGTTACTTTTCAACTCTTTCAGTTCAGCTCAGTTCAGTCTCTCAGTCGTGTCCAACTCTTTGCAACCCCATGAATCGCAGCACGCCAGGCCTCCCTGTCCATCACCAACTCCGGGAATTCACTCAGACTCACGTCCATCGAGTCAGTGATGCCATCCAGCCATCTCATCCTCTGTCTTCCCCTTCTCCTTCTGCCCCCAATCCCTCCCAGCATCAGAGTCTTTTCCAATGACTCAACTCTTCGCATGAAGTGGCCAAAGTACTGGAGTTTCAGCTTCAGCATCATTCCTTCCCAAGAAATCTCAGGGCTGATCTCCTTCCGAATGGACTGGTTGGATCTCCTTGCAGTCCAAGGGACTCTCAAGAGTCTTCTCCAACACCACAGTTCAAAAGCATCAATTCTTCGGTGCTCAGCTTTCTTCACAGTCCAACTCTCACATCCATACATGACCACTGGAAAAACCATACCCTTGACTAGATGGACCTTAGTTGGCAAAGTAATGTCTCTGCTTTTGAATATGCTATCTAGGTTGGTCATAACTTTTCTTCCAAGGAGTAAGCGTCTTTTAATTTCATGGCTGCAGTCACCATCTGCAGTGATTTTGGAGCCCCAAAATATAAAGTCTGACACTGTTTCCACTGTTTCCCCATCTATTTGCCATGAAGTGATGGGACCAGATGCCATGATCTTCATTTTCTGAATATTGAGCTTTAAGCCAACTTTTTCACTCTCCACTTTTACTTTCATCAAGAGGCTTTTTAGTTCCTCTTCACTTTCTGCCGTAAGGGTGGTGTTATCTGCATATCTGAGGTTATTGATATTTCTCCCGGCAATCTTGATTCCAGCTTGTGCTTCTTCCAGCCCAGCATTTCAACTCATAGACTATTAAAATGAAATCGAAACCTGCATCTTGTATTATCATATACTTCCAGTAGGGCTTTCCTGGTGGTTCAGATGGTAAAGAATCTGCCTGCAACACAAGAGATTTGGGTTCGATCCATGGGTCAGGAAGATCCCATGGAGAAGGGAATGGCAACCCACTCCAGTATTCTTGCTGGAGAATTTCATGGACAGAAGAGCCTGGTGTGATACAGTCAGTGGGATTGTAAAGGGTCAGACACAACTAAGTAAGAAATATTTTCACTTTTCACACTTTCAATACATTTTTTTCCCTTTTATTTTACTCTAGTCTCTAGAGTGCTACATGGTAAAATAGAATAATAGTTTAGAGTGAGAAGTCTTCTGAAATTGAAGTGATTTGGTTCCAAAAACTAGATGAGTACTGTCTTTCTTTTTTTGTAATAAATTCCTTTATGTTATCTAAATCACCATATATTATCTAAGTCAACCTTTCAATAAAATTTTTCAGTGTTCATAACCCTCTTGCTGCCAGCTTCTTTGTATGTGTGTGTGTGTGTGTGTGTGTGTGTGTGTGTTCCACTTTCTCTATTAAAGAAAAATAGCTACTTAAGCCCAAATAGTTTTCTACTCAACATAACTTTCTCACTGTTTAGAAAACACTTACCAGTCTTTTTGGAACTTGATCTATCTGTTGGTACATTAATTAGCTTTAGTGCATGCTGACACTTTTACCACTGAATTTTGTATACAATTTTTCCTCTGAGAATTTCATATGAAGTTGCTAATTTTCTTTTCAGAGTTTAATTTTTTTAATGTCATAAAATAAGTCAATCTATGGATTTTCCAAAAGACAACAATAGAAAAAATATAGATTCATAAGAGCAATGATAACCTTGCATAATGCTGTATGCACCCAAGTTCACAGAATTAAAGAATATAAGAGATTGTGTAATTCCTGCCTGGATTCAGCGCTCCCTCTTGAGTTACCCAGATACTAGAGGAATTCTCCACTTGAATTGTACAACCACATTTTCCATTTCTTTTTGCCAGTGTAGTATGAAAAACCAAAAACTGTGAAGAAGTAGAATGCAGCCTTTCTCTTTAGCTTTAGAAAATGTAATGTCTAAACTGGAGAAACTTTACAAAAAGACCTTCCAGGATAAAAACTGGAGATGGGGAGCCATGTTAAGAAAAGAAAAATTGTATCATTCTCTCTTTCCATTTTACTTTGGCCACCTGATCCAAAGAGCTGACTCACTGGAAAAGACCTTGATGCTGGGAAAGATTGAAGGCAAAAGGAGTACAGGGCAGCAGAGGATGAGATAGTTAGATATCATCACTGACTCAATGGACATGAATCCGACCAAACTCCAGGAGATAATGAGAACAGGGAAGCCTGGCATGCTGCAAATCATGGGTTCACGAAGAGCCAGACATGACTTAGCAACTGAAAAACAACTTTTTCCACTACCTTCTACTTCTCAAAGGCCACAGAATAATAAACGAATGCATTTTAAACCCAAAGACCAAGCCTAAGAGGACTCATAGTACCAAATGGATATTTGGCATTTAGTTGATAAATTAAATCAGGATAGATTCTTGTTGTTTAGTCATTAACTCATGTCTGACTCTTTGCGACCCCATAGTCTGCAGCATGACAGGTTTCCCTGTCCTTCACTATCCCCTGGACTTTACTCAAATTCATGTTCATTGAGTCAGTGATGCCATCCAACCATCTTATTCTCTGCTGCCCACTTCTTTTCTTATCCTCAATCTTGCCCAGTATCAGGGTCTTTTCCAATGAGTTGGCTCTTAGCATCAGGTGGCCAAAGTATTGGAGCTTCAGTTTCAGCAGCAATCTTTCCAAAGAATATTCAGGGTTGATTTCCTTTAGGATTCACTAGTTTGATCTCCTTGCTGTCCAAGAGACCCTCAAGAGTCTTCTCCAGCACCACAATTCAAAAGTATCAATTCTTTGGTACTTAGTCTTCTTTATGGAGCAGCTCTCACATCTGTATACAATGACTAGAAAAACCATAGCTTTGACTATACAGACCTTTGTCACTAAAGTGGCTTTTAGCTGATGAATTAAATCAGGATAGATACATAATCTAGATGAATCCAATGGTCTTTGGTCAATATGTCCATCATCTGGAAATTTGTACTATATTCACTTCACCTGGTCTAAAGGAAAACAATCAGAGAATTAGACCTCTTAATCAAGTGGGATGCCAATATAATGGGTTATTCTACTTTATTACTCTCTGGCTCATGGATCCTGGAGCCTTTCTTTGATGGTGCTTAGCTGACAGCTCTTCTGCATCACTATTCTGTGCATCAATATTTATTGAATAGCCACTGCAGCAAATGAAGAAGGTGCAGAAGATGAATCTGACGATGGGCTAATCACAGTATATGGCTTATATGATTTCAGCAGAGGGGCTTAAAAAATAAACCCACGATGACAGTGTGTTTGTCAAGTGTAAGATATAAATTTCTCGCAAATAAGGTTGCTGGTTAATCAACTTTGTGCTTTTCACCCTAGAATGCTAAATTGTATGGCTTTTGTTTCAGTGAATGGATCTCTGGTATTGTTTCAATGTTGGATCTGCTTCATAATTAACCAGTGAAATAGCTTTGGCTGACAGTATCATTTATGGTGAGCACTATGGCATTTTTTTTTATTACTAGTTAATCAAAAGGGAAATAATGAACCACTTGCTTCTAAATAGGAAATCCAAAATAAATAGAATTTAAAAGTCAAATTGAAATTTTTTGTGTCACTGAAAGTTTAATTTGGAAAAAGATTTAACTCAGACAAATACATCAGGCCTTTAAATAGGTTTAAGTACTGGATGTTATGACAAGTCACTGAGTCTTTATTGCTGCCCTGTGAGCAACAGTATCAATCTGTTGGTCTGGACTTTGACCCAGGCCCCTGGGGACTCATATTCCAAATGTTTGACTGTTATATTAAGGTTTGAGATTAGAAGCAAAACACTGTAAATGAAAATTACAAACTGTGAGTGTTGAGGAGATGCGTTTTCTGATGCAATAACTTTTTAAGGTGATTTGGGTGGGGGGGCTTGGATTTTTGGGGAGTTTTATTTTTCAGTCATTAGTACTATGCCATAAAAGTGAAAAAAAATTCCTTTCAAGACAATGAGTAATTTAGCCCCTTACTTTGAAAATCCTGACACTAATGTGCTGCATTAGCACAAATGTCTTAGTACTAAAGACTCAAAAGAGTGCTAAGTGAAACATGAATGGTTTATGGAATTCATAAATTCTACTTTGAATTTGAGAAAACGGCCCAACTTTTGAATGACAGTGTTTATAATTGTTGACTTGTATACACAATAAATCCTTTATTCCTGTCTTTTGGGTTTTAACTCTTGGACTAGGTTATAAACTGTAGACTGGGCAATTTAGAAATACCCCAAAGATATTTTTCTGAGTTTCTTCTCCTCTCTGTGTTTCTATAGTTAAATCATAAAATAGAAAAGACGTGAATCTAATCAAAGGTACCGTATAAAATCTCTTTAAATTGATACCCATAAAATTCATTTAATTAGCTATAGGGTAATTTGTAGAACATTTCCATTGGTATCTTGGGCCAGTCTCCTCAGTACTTGATCTAATGGAAAGTGCTAGACAGATACTTGATCCCACACAGGCCAGTAACTTGGGCCCACAGCAAGAGATTGCGTAATGCATGCAGAAGCTTTGCAAATGGATGCTGCACTTTGCAAGATGGGGCTTGGAGAATGTGCCGGGCTCAGACTGGGCCTCGGCTTACGGTTACCCATGCTGTGCATGCATAGGGCAGCCTGCCACGGGTGTGGGTGGTGGCGAAAGCCAGTCCACATTTCACTACCCATGTGTCAGCCCAGAAGACAGGAAACCTTGTCTCTCTCATCAAGAGAATCCCCTTTTCTCTGAATGGGCTATCCAGAGGTCAGAAGTGGCACCATTAATAATATACACCCAAAGATAATCTGCCACTTGTGACCTTATGTTAGTTGCTCAGCCGTGTCCGACTCTGTCCAACTCCACAGAGAGTAGCCCACCAGGCTTCTCTGCCCATGGGATTTTCCAGCCAAAATATTGGAGTGGGTTGCCATTTCCTTCTCCAGGGGATCTTCCCCACCCAGGGATCAAAGCCAGGTCTTCTGCATTGTGGACAGACTCTTTACCATCTGAGCCACCAGGGAAGCCTGTAGGTGTGACCTTGGCAGGGTTGAAATACCCATTGCCACTAGAAACACAATGCAAAGTACACGTTATGAAAATGACAGCTAAGTCCTTTTTTGCATTTAAAATATGCACAGCACCTGTCAAGCACATAACAAGCACTGAATAAAATTTTGGCTGGCGGAGGGGGACAGGAAGGCAGGCAGGCAGGAGGAAGAGGCAACAAGGTGGTAGGCAGAATTTCTACGATGGTCTCCAAGTATGTCTTGCCTTAATCCATAATCCTCAGAAACTATGGATTTGATTAGATATCACGTCAATGATTATGTTATGTCTTATGGTACAACTGACCCAGGAAAGGGAGATTATCCAGGTGGGCCTAAAAGCAGAGAACTTTCTCCAAATGGTGACAGAAGAGGAGATCAGAAAAATTCAAAGCTTGAGAAGGACTCTTTGCCCCATTTCTGGCTCTGAAATGGAGAGGCCACCTGAGGAGGAGTGCAGGGTGATCTCTAGAAAATGAAAGCAGCTCCCTGCTGACAGCCAGCAAAGAAGTGGTGATCTCAGTCCTCTAACCACAGGAACTAGATTCTGCCCACAACGTAAATAAGCTGGGAAGTACATCATTTCCCAGAGGTTCCACAATACAATCCAGCCAGGTCAATGTCTTAATTGCAGCCTTGGGAGACCCTGAGCAGGGAGCCCAACCAGCCTACCTGGTCTGCAGACCTTGACAACTGTGAGATAATAAGTGGGTGCTGTTAGAAGCTGTTAAAATTGTGGTGATATGTGCCACAGCAATAGAATACTAATACAGGTATCCAAAGAACTGGCTTGACTTCCAGAAAAGATACCTGCTCTAATTCTTAGGGTGCATTTCAAAAACAAACAAACAAAAAAGACATTTCTGTATTTGCTTGGAGAGAAATCTTCTGGGAAAATTTTAATCAATAATTTGAAGTACTGAAGACTAACATTTTGATTTCCCTAATAGCTTACAAAAATGATTTGCTACAGAGAATCAGTGTCAACCTTTCTGAGGGGGGATGACTTGTGCCAACAATATACACAAAAAGAGGCTACTTCTAGAAATAATTTTTTGAAATAAGCTTCAGAGGTGAAATTGTCACTTTAGATCTCTATGGAGAGAATGAATCTTTTCACGTTTATATATTACTTCAACTGGTCAAATATGTTAAAATACATATTGCGTCCCAGGATCACACTTGGGAAATTCTTGCATCTCAATCCAGTAAACAGCTGATACTTTGGTTTGCACTTTTTTTTTTTTTTTTCATGACTGCCCATCTTCCTAATGAATCAGTTCACTGGACACTTATCTGTTCCTCCAGAGGGTTGGGTCTTGCTTCATATTAGCCAATCAGAACACCCCAAATCACACATAGTACTTTCTGTGCTTTAATGATTGGTTCAGAGTCCTTCATGGTACTAAAGCCAGGGGCCAATCAGGCTAGCCTCTGTGGATAAAGAGACTGATTTACCCACATCCATACATCAAATTCTCCATGTTCCAGCCACTGCCTTATTGAAGCTGTAGTCTCTTCTTTTTGTTTATTTATAAATAAATAAGCTGGCTTTTTAGAATTTCACTAAGCAATTACCTTCTTCTGAGGTTGGGAAAGGATAAGAGAAAGAGAAAATATATATTTTTTGCTATTTTTTAGGAGGTGGATAATTTAGGAGAGCAAATTTGGGAATTATGTGTAAATATCATGCACAAATATTATTCCTGTATCTCTTTTCCAGATAACTCAAACTGGCTAGGCTACCCTTTCACTTGCTAAGTGAAGTCTCTTCAAATTACATATATTGCAGAAAGCAAAAGCTTGGGGTTCAGCATCTCTCTGTACGATGTGATTTGGTCACAAGTGAGGTGACTAGCTAATTTGGCAAATTGCTGTTTGAGCTTATTTTCAGTTGAACTTCTGCTGAGGGAAGAAAGAACAAGCAGGCGAGCAGAGAACATACTATATGCATCGCTGAAACTTATTGCTTATCTTTATTGCATTTGAGTAAATGCTCTTCTTTTTTGCTGTTGCCAAGTAAGTCATCATATTTTAGTTCTGCACTGAATCCCTCGGCAGGAGACGAGATTTGAATAGATCCAAGAGTGCAGGGAAGAAAAAGAATGCACATTTTGGCTCAAATGCTTCTTTCTCCACATTTCTCTCCCATCGTTTAGATTGGTCACTTGCAGAATTTATGTTAATCTATATGAAACATTGTATAGAGGCAACAGTGAGTTTTATGTTAAGGTCATTATCTAACTGCAAACATATTTTTTTATTGTTCTGATAAAAATAATGCATTCTTATTGTAAAAAGAAAGTATAAAAATGTGTAAAGAAAAGACTGAAATTTACCTGGAGTTCCATCTCTCAGAAGCTCATTAACATTTAAATGACCATCTTTTAACATCTTTGTTTATATATACCTACTACATGCATGAGTGTTAAGTTGCTTCAGTCGTGTCTGACTCTTTGCTACCCTATGGACTGTAGCCCGCCAGGCTCCTCTGTCCATGGGATTCTCCAAGCAAGAATACTGGAGTGGGGTGCCATCCCTCCTCCAGGGTATCCTCCCTACCCAGGGATCAAACTCACATCTCTTACGTCTACATGCATTGGCAGGCAGGTTCCTTACCACTAGTGCCACCTGGTTTAGTCACTAAGTCGTGTCTGACTCTTGTGACCCCATGGACTGTAGCTAGCCAGGCTCCTCTGCCCATGGGATTCTCTGGGCAAGAATACTGGAGTGGGTTGCCAATAACCTGGGAAGCCCATAAATACCTACTACATGGTATTATTTTTAAATGGTCATATAATATGACTTTTTTTAAATTTCATGAGCAACTTTCTTTTTAATACATTCTTTACCTTTGTGGTATCCTTCATCACTTAATCAGTAAAGAATCCACCTGCAAAGCAGGAGTCTGCCTGCAATGCAGGAGACCTGAGTTCCATTCCTGGGTCGGGAAGATCCCCTGCAGAAGGAAATGGCAACCCCCTCCAGTATTCTTGCCTAGAGAATCCCATGGATAGAAGAGCCTGGTGGGCCACAGATGGGTTCGCAGGAGTTGGACACGACTGAGCAACTAAACCGCCACCACTTGTTCTTTATTTTTCTTTCCTCCTTCCATCCACATCTTTCTTCTAATCAATCATATGTGAGTACATTACATAATGTGTTTGCTATTTTACCCCCGAATGAATTTATATTCCTTGTACTTTTCTGCTTGTTGTTTTTCCCACCTAGCCACATGTTGTTGAAATCTTTTAAAGGCAACTGGGATAAAAATAACACATTTCTTTTTAGTGGTTATGTAACAAGCCCCAATATAAATATATTTACTTATTCTCCTATTTATGAGTATTCAGATTGTTTCCAGTTTTATTGCTATCATAGGCAACGGTGCAATATACATCTTCATATGTTTGGTGCTTTTATTTTTATAGATAGTGTCTCAAAGTAGAATTGTTGATCCAGAAGAGTAAATGGGTAAATATACACAGACATATATTTGATGAGACTAGATAGTACCAAAGTGCATTCCAAGCCTAAACAGTTCATATGTCTACAGCAACATATATGAATGTCCTTGACCTACAGTTCAACAGGCAACTGAACATAAACCAATCATTTTTATCATCTGATGAACGAGTAGTGGTAGCTCATTGTTAGTTTCTTTTCCATGTGCCTGGTAACTATATAAGTTGACAATATATATATTTTTCCTGTACTTGCCAGCCCTTTCGGTACAAAATGCCTACTCATTTCCTTTTCCTGCTTTTCTCTCGACTGTCTTTGTTTCATATAACCATTAAAAAACACAGTGATGGCCATCTGAAGAGCCCAAAGGATATTGTGATCCTTGTGTTTGTCCTTCCTGATGTTACCCTGTTTTCTCATCTTTCCTTACATATGGCACAGTTGGCCAACTGCTGTCTCTTTAACCGTGTTTACTTTTCTCCTGAGAGTCTTGAAAACCCTCTTACTGGGAGAGCTTGTTCGGGTGAAAATGATTTACATGTTCCATGGCTTTGGAGAACATTGCTAGGTATCAGTTGTTATGAATAGATTGAGTCTTTATGGGAAGAAAAGTATTATTTGTGATTTTTAAAAACATTTTATTCCTTATTTATCTAGTTCTCTATTTACAGTATGACATTAAAAAAAATTGTTTTCCCTAAAGTCCTAGAATAAGCTATAAATAGTTCCTTGAAACATTCCCAGCCTTGGTGGTCCTTGTTGCTGCTATTTGCAACTATGCTGTGAAGAGGACATTGCATGACCTAGTTCCTTTCATTTATTCCAGGTCATTGGTAACCAGATGAATTCTGGTTGTGTAGAAGGTCTAGTATTTACGTAGACATGGGTTATGCTTCAGGACTCAAGCTTTGTTTGAAAGCATTAAGATTCTCAGCAAAGTAGGTGAAGGCTTGAGGGTTGGTAGACAGCAGAAATATGTACATATTTAGCTCTGTTTGTTCACGCAAAATTCAGAGTGCAGACCTGGTTATCTTGGTGCCTAGCAACGGGTGGCCAGCTTTTACCTATCCTTGGGGTCTATTTGCCTTTTCATTTATCTATCAGATGCCTCTTTCTCAGCACTTCATCCAAGACGGGCCCTGTATCCAGTTCCTTACTGACAGAACTGACAAAGTGGCTGATAAATCTTCCGTCTAAATGGCACATTCCAAACAATATAGCCAGAACAAGTACGTCAGAGCTGGAAATATTATCTGCCCTCTCATTCTCAGTGCACTCTTATAAAAGGTGGTACACACATATGCTGACAGCGGGACAAGTTGTCAGAAACTTGGAGCTCTGCACGAAAAATAAAATAAGACTCTGGGTTTTCTCGGAGGTGCTCAGGTCTGCCTCTGAGTCAGGGAATAGTCTGCACTCCAGGCGACTTGCAGCATGTGGCCCCCAAATTGTGGCGGCCCTCTCCTAATTTACTCATAAATCGTGCTTTTCTTGAAGCAATTCTTTCCCTTGAAGGGATCATTTAATTACCATCCTCTGGACTAACCAACCGAGCTGCAAAACCGTGAAAGCAGCTGAGAGAGCCCTCCTTCCACCACGGTCGTGCAGCCTCAGCGGGTTTCCCTGCCTATGGAAGCAATTTCTGTCAGCCACTTCCTGCCAAAAGTGCCGAACTGAATGGAGGATGTTTCAGATGCCACTTCATTATCGAGAAGAACAGAAAACTTTCAAGGGAACATTTTCAGAAGCCGAAAGTTGTCACGGGTCTCTTCTATAAAACAGAGCAAAAGATCACACAGGCCCTTTGGGGTTAATCATATCCTTTCCTTGGGAGGGGATTTTTTTTTTTTTTCCTTCCCTAGAGTGGTATGATGTTCCTATAGAGAAAGCCACACCATGACTTGTTATGTATAAGCAACCAAGAATTGTCCTGGTTATAACTTCACTCTTGCTGGGCCCCTCCTAAGTCAAGGCATAATACAGTTGTTAATGGCACTGAAATGAAGTCCCTCTGCTTAGTATTATACTTATGTACATTAGCACCCTACTGCAAGCATCTGAGGGGCTTCCCTTGTAGCTCAGTTGGTAAAGAATCTGCCTACAATGCAGGAGACCTGGGTTTGATTCCTGGGTCAGGAAGATCCCCTGGAGAAGGAAATGGCAACCCACTCCAGTATTTTTGCCTGGAGAATGCCAAGTATAGAGGAGCCTAGCAGGCTATAGTTCATGGGGTGGCAAGAGACAGACATGACTTAGCATCTGAGCAACATCTCACTGCTGCTAAATACAGATTTAAAAAAGAAAGCATTCATAAATGAAACAGGGTGATGGTGTTTCTCCACACTTTTGTCCTTACATAATGTTTATACAAAACTGTATTGTCTACTAAGGAGAGGTAGTCAGCTTCTAGTCTAAGCCTCATCTCCATTAAAAAGTTGCACCACTCACTTGTAGGTTTAAGCGTGGTGAAAGGTTGCTATTACAGTTTGTAATAAGATGAGTCATGGCACCAAACTTAGTCATGAAACAGTATAGCTAGAAGAGGCTTGTAGAAGAGGTCCAACTTTTTTGTCTGTCTCTATGTTAAGTTAATGAAGACATCTAAGGCTACATTTTCCAAAGCATATTTCATAAAACACAAGCCAAGCTATACACCCTGCCAAAAGAAAAAAAAAAGGGATATGAAGAAAGATTCTGGAAAATGAGAGATTCACAATAAATATTATACTATTAAAAGTTAAAAGCTTTATTATGACCTTCAGTAAAAATATGATTTAACTTGGTTTAAACAAGAGTTTCTCAAATCACAGAAACTTTTCCATGTAATCTCTCCCTGTTAACACTCCATGAAACCACTGTTACCCAGAAACACACTTTGGGTAATATTGATCCAATGATTACAACAGCTGGAAGATCTCCAGAGAAATTTTTAAACTGTCCTTCAGAGAGCTCTGTCATTCTTTCAGAAATATTCAGCATTCTTCTCAATTTCAAGAGAAAACTGCCTTTTGATAAGTGGGTTTCTATTTAAAATTGGGGATCACTGGGTTCTGTTGTTGAGGGGGAGTAAAGATTGTTACTCAACTCCTCATTGCTTTTAGAATGAAGAACATTTGAGCTTGCCTCCTGGAAAAAAGCACTAGGGGAAGACACTTTTATCTCAATCTTTACTGCTTTTCTTCTTGGTGCAAGTGGGGCAAAATCACCACTTTTGTGTCAGCTGGTCTCCTGGCTGTCTCTTTCCCTTGAACTGTATGTGAGGAGAGGAGGGCAACAGAGGATGAGATGGTGGGATGGCATCACCAATTCAATGGACCTGAGTCTGAGCAAACTTCGAGAGATAATGAAGGACAGGGAAGCCTGGCGTGCTGCAGTCCAGGGGGTCACAAAGAGTCAGACAGAACTTAATGACTGAACTACAGCATTATGTGAAGTAGACTTGCTTTGTAGTCCCAACTCAATCCTTGACTGTGTCTTGAGCTTAGATTTGTTGGAGTTCAGTCATGAAAACTGAGTGATCAGCAAAGTATTAGAACACAGTCCTTGGGTCTCAGGCCCAAGTTACATCCTTTAATATGAAACAGCATAACAGTTTAGGGTAGTAAAGCTCATTCTCTCCTTGAATTCTCACCTTATTACTGTGTCTGCTCTCAATTTGGTTATGGAAATTTGAAAACCGGAAGTGAAGAAGAGCTTAATTCATTGGCACCCTCCATTCCCAACACCTATTATCCTTATAACACCATTTCATCCATTGAAAATGATTATGAGGTCACCCTGCAGCAATTTCTTCTTCAGCTCAAATAATTCCAAGTTCTTTTTCCTTTTGTTCCCTGTAGGTCCATTTGCCAACACTAATTATTTTTGTTGCTCTTCTCTGGTTCATTTCCAGCTTTCCCAATCACTTAAAAAATATAAAACCCCAAATGGGACAAAGCCTTCTGTGGGCCTGGCTTGGTCTGAGCTTCTGGATGGTTTGCTGGCCATCACAGCATTTTATGCTCATTGATATATGCTAGTGCATCCCCATGTTATATTAGCTTTCATAACAATAGACTGGCACTGATGAGCCCACGCTGTGTCTTGCTCTAATTTGCACTGTTGACTTGTGAGCATATTAAGCAGCCATGATAGTATGAGGGTGGCATCACTTTTCTCACAAAGTACCTTATACATTTTTTTTCTCATGATATACTATTTCTAGTGGATTCTAGTGGGTTTCTTTATAACTGCAGCTCAAACATATCAATTTTGTTTTGCCTTTCCTTGTGGTTTAGGCCAGGAAAATTTTTCATTTGTTTTAAAACCTCCAGAATATTTAGTCAAATTGACAAATGGCCATTATAATCTCATATTTCTTATTCACCTCCTACATATTGTATTATTTTGCTAATAGATGCTGAATGTTAAGATCTTTGTGTGTATAACGTAGGACAGACGTACTTTATAGCTTTGTTGTTTGCAGATTGTTTTCACAACACGTGTTCTCCTTTATTCACTCATGAGACACATATTTATTGATAATGTGTCAGGCTTTTGCTGGGCACTAATGAGATAAAGGTGAATACAGCATTAGAACGGACCTCAAGACCATCAGGGGCTTCCCAGGTGGCATTAGGTAAAGAACCTGCCTGCCAATGCAGGAGACTTAAGAGATGCCGATTCGATCCCTGGGTCTGTAAGAACCCCTGGAGGAGGGCATGTCAACCCTCCAGTATTCTTGCCTGGAGAATTCCATGGACAGAGGAACCTAGTAGGCTACAGTCCATTGGGTTGCAAAGAGTCGGACATGACTGTAGTGACTTAGCACGTGTGCATGCAAGACTATCACAGTCTATGGGGTGATGGTAACAATGACAGTACAGGAAGAGAAGGCAGGGCTGTTTACATAGAATGAGAGGAAGGTTTGCAGGGATGGGAGCAGGAGAGCGGAGTTCACAGGAGAAGAGTGAACTAATAGGCTTCTATGAGGGACTGGGGAAAAAGAAACTAAAAACAAAAAAAAAAGAGATGGATTTTAAGACCTCAAATGCTGAACTTTGACTCGGCATACAAGCTTACTAGCTAAGGTTAGTATTATCATCCAGTTTTACAGATGGAAAATCTGGGAACCAGAGAGACACATGAGGCAGATGTTATAAGAAAGTCCTAGTCTTTTGAATCCTAGACCAGTTCATTGTCTCCATGAAATGTCTATCATTAAAAAAAGAAAAAAAGTAACAAGGACCTACTGTATAGCACAGGGAACTCTGCTCATTGTTATCTGGCAGCTTGGATGGGAGGGGAGTCTGGGGGAGACTGGATACGTGTGTAATCTATGGCTGAATCACTTTGCTGTCCACCTGAAACTGTCACAACATTGTTAATCAGCTATACTACAACATAATATAAAAAGCTTAAAAAATGTTTAAAGAGTGAATTGAAGAATACAGAATATGTTTATAATTTTAGTGTACAAAATTTTTTTCTAGTCTATTTCTTATTCTAGAAATTGAAATGTGCTTATTATATGAAATTTGCAAAATAGAAATAAATGAAGAATGAATTAAAATAGGTAAATTAGGTAATAGCATTTTGAAATATTTCTGTCATTTGTGTACATATTTTATAAAATTGGAAATAATATGTATGTACTATAATATATCCTATTCTTTTCCTTGAAAAAAATATTTTGTGAATATTTTTCTCTTGCAAATAAATATGCTTCCTTACTATAATTTTAAACCATTTTTAGGGGATAACTTTTATTCTATTATTTTTAATGGCTGTAGAATGTTCCATTGTATGAATCTAATGACATTAATTTGTACATCTCACCAATATTTGACATTTAAGCAGTTTCTAACAATTTGTATTATGAATAGCACTGCTGTGAACAACTTGCTCACATTTCTGATATTTTTTAGAATAAAAAAATCACTAGGTCAGAAAGTATAGTTCTTTTAGGCTCATGACACTTTTTGGCAAATTGTCCCAAATTTGCCATCCAACTAGCAGTGAGAAAAATGCTAGCTTCACCACCATTGCCAACACTGTGCATGAGATAAACAACTTCTTTTTGCCAGCAAATAGCTTTTGTATTTGATTCTTTGCTAGCTTTGGAGGACATGTGTCTTTGTAGTAACAGGTTTAAGAATAGTAGTTAGGGTGCAAAGAGAATTTAGGGAGAAATGGGGGAGATCGGGGGGTGGGGCCAATGTATGTATTTTCCAACCATTCAGTGACAGGGCCCTTCTATTTCCAGCCACCCTGGCCCAGTGTGGGAGATGGCCATCTGGCATAGTCATACAGAACCATGCAAAGTCTGTGTGATTCACACCTGCCTTGTGACAAGTAAGGTGTCAGAGCAAAAGCTCTCTCCAGTCCTGAGAAGAAGGCAACAGGAAGTTCTCCTTCTAGGGAATGCTGCACTGACAGAGACTAGACACTCAAACAGCGCCCTGTTGGCATCTACCGGCTGGCCACCCACTCAGTCCTGCTGGACAGTCGCCCCCTCCCTTCAAAGTCAGTTTCCTGTGACCATCAGTCAGACTTCCCCACCTCCCTCACTATCCACTCATCATACCTTCTCAGTCCTCACCTCCTAACCCATCCCTGCCCCTAAGCAAGCACTTTAGTCTTCTCTGGATAGATTTTACGACAGAACTTTATCAAATCTTTTTGAAGAGTTTTAAAATTATGAAGCACTTGAAACATACAGAAAAGCACTGAGGTTAATATACTCAAATATTCTTCTATACCCAGATATAACAAATAGTGTGTGTAAGAAAGAAGGGAAGTTAAAAATAGGTTGAACTTCATTCCGAAGTAAAGGCGATTTTGTATTTCGTTGGCAATCTGCGAAGAAACTAGCTTTTCTGAGAGTTCGATGGTCTGCCATCATGAAAGCAGAGAAATTTTGATAAATTTAAATAAACAGATAAAAAAAATGAACCTTTGTGCTGGGTTCCTGTGAAGGAAGACCTCTTTGTAAAATAGCTGATTTCATGATTTCAATGGTCTTTATATTGAATTAGGTTGAATAAGTTACCAATGTGATCAACTGAGCCTAATTGAACTATTAAGATGGGGGGAAGAAAAAGAGATTCAACGAAAAGTAATTGATCTAATAGCCACATGTAAACACAGAGGCAATTTCAGGGTCAGGATACTGAGAAAATCAAGGTAAACATATGTTTTATAAACCTTGTTCAAATATGCCTGGGAACAATAATGGATAATCTTGATTTTAATACAGAAATTATTCTGATTATTTTCAACTAACTGTTTATAATGCTTGATGGCAGACAGCGTGTTTTGATAATTCCCGTTTTGACAGTTTTTGTGGTTTTAATTTCATTTTTTCACTTCTGAATGGTTGCAGACTGCCAGTCCCTTCAGAGCACATACCATCCCCCCTTCTTTCCTCCTTTACTTCCCAAATCACAAGAAATCTCAGCTTGATCAGGAATGCCGTGTTCTCAGAGTGTCCTGTGAACAGGAGAGGAGAGGTTATCTTACATTCCTTGACTTTCATTGCTGTTGACAGAATTTTTGCTCACAAAATTTCAATCTCTGATAACCTCAAGTGAAAAACTAGACGAGCTCAGACTGAGTAGTTCTTATTTGAATAATGAGTGTAATCATAAAATGAAACAGGTTGAAAGTCATAATATAAGGAACCTCACCTTGGGTGAAAATGAAAATGGCTCCACAGATGGACACACATAAACACATTGTCATCCACTGACATTAACAGGCATTCATGTGCATTAATCAAATCATAGCATCTTAGGAGTGAAATGGGAATTAGACATTATCCAATTCAATTCCCTTCTCATTTTTTAGATAAGAAAACCAAGGCCAAAAAAAAAAAAAAAGTGACCTTCTTGGAGTCTAGCCAAAGGTTCTTAAATGTCTATCTACTTTTTAAAAATCTCTTCCTAATAGTTGCATGTGGTCATCCTTTTAGTTCAAGTCATGCACTGTCTTAATCTTGGGAGGTCGGCACCAAGCAGCCCCATGTCACAAACCAGCAGGGCTTAGTGGAACAGATGTCTCTCTGAAAGCGCCTCTGACCTGGGGACCTCCCGCCCATCCAGACCATACTGCAGCTGACCAAGACAATTTTGTCTGGACAGCAGGTGAGTCTGATGATGTGAAAAAAAAAAAAAAGAGAGAGAGAGAGAGAGAGACCACTTAAAAGCCAATTGCTTTCAGAAGGGCTTTTTAAATATTGGAGTCCACTATAAAATTGGTGATTACTGTATGTCATTATAGGAGGCCAGTTTTTATGTGAAAGATCTATTTTGTTGATTAAATGAAATTCTTTTTAGTGCCATTGGGTCACACATAACATATGTCCAGTCAATTATTTTAGGAGTAGTTGAAGATTTCTCTTTTCACAGTAATAGTTTTTTTGGCAATCAATGGAGCTTTGAAGAACCATTTTTCTTTATAATGACCTAGATTTTTTTTTTATAAGAATTTTTCCCCCAAGATGAATAGAGCTAGATCATGGGGAAGGGTGAGTAAACATGCTTTATTATAATTTTTCCAGAAAGATAGATGATTTTGCATTCCAAAATGGTAACATAAAATAATAGTTTTTAGTAACTTGGAATGACTAAAAACTGATGTGGGTTTGACTTGACAGATGTCAAATAAAAATATTGATACTAAAGAAACAGCCATTCTTTTTCCAGGAAATCTCATCTCTTTCCATCTTACTTAGATCAATAAGACAAATTTATGCTATGTGCTGGTCAATAATCTAGCCAGGTAGAAGTCTCAATGTTAGGTATTTGGGATTTAGTTTTAGGTCTCATTCTGATACACTGATTTTCTGTGGAACAGACCTTTAATTTTTAATGTCTTCACAAATAAACTGTTTTAAGCTACCAGTGGTGTTTATGATAAAAAAATACATTTACTCAGAAAAGACTAGCTTTTTATATATAGTTCTTTGCTTCCAGTTGGTACTCAAATTAAAATAAATCATCCAGAGCATCTGCCGACCAATGTAAATGGCATGTATGGACTAAATAAATGATATTTTCATCTGAATGGATTGAAAGACTTGTACTGAAGGGCTCAATGAGCAACCCTTCATTGGCATAAACAATACTTATTATGCAAATACTTATATGCAAAATTTGGTCAAATATCTCGGCCAGTCCTGTCTGAGCATCATGACCCAGTCTGTTCAAGACCCAGGGGACCCTGCTGATCCTACCTTTTTCCTTTCCCTCCCATTCTCCAAGGGAACTGCTTGAAGTTGGAGCCAATCTTTATACCTGGTCCCTAACAACTATGGCACTAGAGGACAGACTCTAAAGGTGAAAGAGTGCCTGAAGCCTGCACTCACTGCCTAGGCAGACAATGGTAGAGTAGTGACAATTGGCAAATTTGAGCACAAAGGGCCAATCCCTATGTCACCCAACACACTGAAGAAGGAAGCAAGCCAGGCCTTGTTTCATACCCTCATCACATTCCACACACAGATGGGAGGCACATGTTTTGTATCTCTTGGAATTAAACCTAGACGGGATCCACACCCATTTTTGATCCTTGATAGACTCAGAGGTATCAGATGGCTATTTTATCTACACACAGATCCAGTGGGCCAGCAATTCCTGAGATAAATCTATTCCCATGTGACGAGACAGTACCATGGGGAATCCAAGTTGGGAAGTCTGCTAGTACGAACTAGCCACAGGAGACTATTCCAGGCAGCTGCCTCTGCCTCCCATGCAAATTTCTGCTCAGCAAGAATATTCACATTGTGTGCGTGCATGCTCAGTCATGTCTGAATCTTTGCAACACTTTGGACTGTAGCCCACCAGGCTCCTCTGTCCATGGGATTCTCCAGGCAAAAATACTGGAGGGTTGCCATTTCCTTCTCCAAGGGGAGGGATCTTCCCGACCCAGGGATCAAACCCGTGTCTTCTGCATCTCCTGCATAGACAGGCAGATTCTTTACCCCTGAGCCACCTGGGAAACAGCAAGTACATTCACTTGGCATATATTCAGATTCACATAGATAGAGATGTATATTTTAAAGCTCATTAAACCCTATGGCATCCCTTTTGGGAAAGAAGAGAAAAGTCTGGGGTTTCCCCTCATACACACACATCTGCCATAGTCTTAATGAGATCTCCTTTAAGTAACACAACTTAAAGTTGATTCTAAGAATTCTAAACCGAACCAAATTATAAATGTTGACATCTTGATATACATCATCGAGATCCTTTCTACAAGTTCCTGATGTGGAACGTTCTAAACATAATGTGAACAATACCATCTCTACTCTAATACCAATAGCATACGGAAAAGCTTGGAAGTAGAATTCTTGCTGCTGCTACTGCTAAGTCGCCTCAGTCGTGTCCGACTCTGTGTGACCCCAGAGACGGCAGCCCACCAGGCTCCCCTGTCCCTGGGATTCTCCAGGCAAGAACACTGGAGTGGGTTGCCATTTCCTTCTCCAAGTAGAATTCTTAGAACAACGCAAATACCACTAATCATGGAAAGGAAGGAGAATCAAGAATGTCCACTTTTCCTGTGATTTTTCCAGATGCAAACAGTGGTCATGCATGACATTTTCACCACAACCATCCTGATAAAGACCTCCTCGGAAGCTGCAATGGAGGACCTGGCCCACGGCTGAGCCTTCGGCATTCCGACTGTTGAAAGCTCTGACCCTAATCCTAACACCACCTAACTCTCCACCTCCACTGCAGCCAATGCTGCAAGAGTATCTAGCAAGAGAAGTTTCAGTGTCCATGCCTCTAGAAACCTGGCCCTGCCTGAAATCAACACTGCAAGAAAATTCCATTAATGGATGTCAAATCTGAACCAGGTCTCCAGGCAACTGATGCCAAGGGATCTAAACACTGCATCCCAGAAAAGCCAAGGCAACCAGAGTAGACAGGTGACATAGGCTATGTTCTTAAATGTGTCTGCACAATGTCTACATTTTGGATGGTGGGCACCAAACAGATATCAGGTCCCACAGACCAGCAGGGCTTAGTAGAACAGACACCTCACTGAAAGACTCTCAGACCTGGGAACCTCCTGCCCATCTGGACAAGCTGCACTGGACCAAGGTAGTTTGGTCTGGGCAGAACACAAATGCCTGATCAGTGCCTAGCCAAGGTACTACCCAGGGTCTTCCCTAGACTTCACAGGATCCCTGTTATCCTAGGAAAGTGGCAGCACGTCCCAGCAGTACTGTTAGCAACAGCTCCTTATTCTAAGCATGTCCTGGATGGCAGCCTACACCCTGATCTATTGCTCTGCTCTTTGTCTGGCTCCATTTTCTAGCTTTGATATCTATGATCCTTATCATTTGGCAGTTTTCCCTTTGGCAATTTTTGTCCTTAACTTCCTTCTCATTATAGAAAGATGAAAGAAAGAAACAAAAAGCAAAAATAAGGATCCCACCTTCTCTTTCAGAGATAATCATTGAAAGCATTTTAGTGGTATATACTTAACAGATGTTTTCCAGGTCTATTATACACACACACACACACACACACACACACACACACACACACACACTCACACACTCACTCACTCATATGCCATTAAGAGATCGTGCATAAAATGTGTATATTATACTGACTGGCATACACTTAATGCTCAGTAAACAGGAGGCACTGTTATAGTTCTGAAGTGTAACTTGCTTACATCATTCAGCAACGTTTAGCAAATAAGCTCCACATTGATAAATCTTTTTCTATTTGTGATTTTTAATGAATACAAAGGAAGCACCACAATTTACTCCTCTATTGTTAAGCATGAGTTATTTACACTATTTTGTTACTAGAAACCCAGCTACAGTAAACATTATCCCAAGTGGTCAGATGGTAAATAATCTGCCTGCAATGCAGGAGTCCCTGGGTTGGGAAGATCCCCTGGAGAAGGAAATGGCAACCCCCTCCAGTATTCTTGCCTGGAGAATTCCGAGGACAGAGGAGCCTGGTGGGCTACAGTCCATGGGGTCACACACAGTTGGACACGACTGATCAACTAACACAAACATGGTTTTTATAGAAACAAAGGATGCACCATAGTTTAGTCCTCTATAGTTAGCCACAGGTTATTTACACTATTTTGCTTTTAGAGACCCAGCTACAATAAACATTATTCTAGCAAAATTTTTATATCCCAGGATAAATTCCTAATATTAGAATACTGGATCAAAGAGTTTGCATAGTTAAGACCTTTGATGTAAAGATATAAAGTCATAAACTTACCTACAAAAGACAAGCATATGCCAGTTTACACACCCTCAGCCACACAACAGAATATTATTGTATTTATTTATTCTTGTAGTCAACAAATAAATTTCATGAACTATGATAAATTCTACAGATACTTTTCAGACCCAACATACAAGGACCTTGCTCTCCTGGTTATATGCATTTAAAAAGAGGGGAGAATAAACATGAAATAAGTATTATAATAACAATTACAATGCTTAAAAAAGACCATGACTGTAAAAGCCAGGTGTTGTTCAATGTGTATTGGTTGTGCATCTATGCATAACAAGTTATCCCCAAACCACAGTGTTTTAAAACAACAAATATTTACCTTATAGTTTCTGTGGGTCAGGAATCTATTTACAACTTAGCTATATCCTCTGAAGAAATTTAATATGCGTATCTTAGAGGATGACAGAGCTGGCCTTAGTGAAAAATTAAATGTGGAGGAAGCAGAGAAAGAAATCGGGAAAAAATCAGATTTCTGGCTTCGTCAATTGCCTAGAGGCATTATAGGCATTATCATGTTATAGGCTTCATTATTATTTTATCCTTGCTATTATTATTTGCTTATTCAATAGATAAAATGTTTTTCTCAGTTGATTCTTATTTTGCATTTCTTTTCGCTTGTTTATTGATCAACTATTTCGGTTTAGTTATTTCATGCCTACCACTGTGGCAGTTATAATAAAACATTTTCCAAACATTAGAATTCATATGAAGAACTTGGTCTTATTCGTGATTTAACCATTCAAAATTTTTTACATATATCAAAAAGTAAGGTGCATAATAATGTTTTTATAAATGTATATATAACACATTTATGTTTGCAGTGGTTCCTGTATTTTCATATGCTTAGATTTTCTATAGTAACTGAAAAAAATGATCATAGTATGTTTTACTGGAGAAGACATGGATAGCTGAGGGACATATAGACTTACTTTTGATCTACTTTATCTTTTGAAGTTCCTTATGCAGATATTATCAGTTGTAGAAATCACAGTCTACTAATAAGTCAATAGGAGTATATAATGGTTTTGCTGAAGTAAAGATATGATAGACTTTAGTTATCCGTTCTATTATTAGCTCATGACTGTTTCACTGAATGAAAAAGATATATTCAAAGACCTCTGGGAAAATGCATTTTAGAATCTACTGGCTCAAAAACATGTATCGTATCATTGTAAGAACTGAATATAAAAAGTCATCCTTGCTGTACGGTAGCTGGTAACCTGAGACCGTTGGTAACAATAGTATTTTGCTTTGTATATTCATGTCCTGTTTGTGTATTGTCTCCACCAAGGTATCAATTATCTAGCACTCACTATTGAGTTTGTGCTCTTTAATTCATTTCCTTAGCTTCTCTGCCACCTGCCTCTTAATCATTTTCCTGCTCATTACCAGCTCCAGTGGGCATTGTCATAATGGGGAGACAAAACTCCAATGAATTTGTTATTGTTAATTGTACATATAAAAAGGCTTTATGAGGAAGAGGTTGAGTTTAGTGATTAAAGGGAGACGTTTCAATCATTTTAATTTATTATTTTTACTCTTAATTCTTTCACATTTATGAACCCAACTTATGATGAAGCACTGTTTGTTTGTTTGTTTTGCCACCATTTTACCACCAAAAGTATTACCTGAATAGTAAGTCTACTTAGATGCTTGCTGGCTACTTATTCAACATTCCCATATTTATACCCAAATTTGAGCAATATGAAGGAAAGAAACGAATATAATAATAGAAGTAGATATTGAAATACAATGTTTCAGAGTAGCAACCAAAGAAAACAACAACAAAATGTAATAATATGTAAAACAAAGCCAACAGGAGTGTGTGTGACTCAACAATGAATAGGGAGCAGTCAGATGTAAGATGATTGCTCAGAAGCAAATGATCTACCCCAAACCAGAAACTATGTAACATGTTTGCTAAAAGAACTGGGAGGGAAAAAAAGAAGTGAAAAACATGCAAAGATAGGAAAAAGTAGACTAGATAAGTGAAATGTTGATATGTCATTGTTTGGTAGATGCCCAATATCCACTCATCTTATTTTGACAACTGGTTTCAGTTTCACTTTGTGCAGATCTGTTCTCTCTCTAGGCTCAGTTATTGCTGTCCCTTATGAGAAAATGCTACCCTGACTCCAGAGGCAACAAGTGATCCAGTACTGGTCATTCAAAGCATCACATTTTCCTGACAACAGGGGCTGGTTCCCAGTGATCCCATGGCCAAGGTCAGGTTAATCAAAGCCAATAACACTGATTTCAGACAATTTATATTGCTTTACAGTGTGTTAAAAAGCAGAGACATTACTTTGCCAATAAAAGTCCATATAGTCAAAGCTATGGTTTTGAGATCAAACCAGTCAATCCTAAAGGAAATCAGTTCTGAATATTCACTGAAAGGACTGATGCTGAAGCTGAAGCGCCCATGCTTTGGCCACCTGAAGTGAAGAACTGGCTCATTAGAAAAGACCCTGATGCTGGGAAAGATTGAAGGCAGGAGGAGAAGGGGATGACAGAGGATGACATGCGTGAATGGCATCACCGACTTGATGGACATGAGTTTGAGCAAGCTCTGGGAGCTGATGATGTACAGGGAAACCTGACATGCTGCCCTTCCATGGGGCTGCAAAGATTCAGACATGATTGAGCCACTGAACTGAACTGAACTGATGGTTTTTCCAGTAGTCATGTATGGATGAGAGAGTTGGACCATAAAGAAGGTTGAGTGCTGAAGAACTGACCCTTTTGAACTGTGGTGTTGGAGAACACTCTTGAGAGTCCCTTGAACTGCAAAGAGATCAAACCAGTCAATCTTAAATGAACCAATCCTGAATATTCACTGGAAGAACTGATGCTGCAGCTGAAGCTCCAATACTATGGCCCCCTGATGTGAAGAGCTGATTCATTAGAAAAGAGCCCGATGCTGGGGAAGATTGAAGGCAGGAGGAGGAGACAACAGAGGACGAGATGGTTAGATGGCATCACTGACTCAGTGGACATGAGTTTGAGAAAGCTCCAGGAGATGATGAAGGGAAGCCTGGCATTGCAAAGAGTCAGACACAACTGAGCGAGTGAATAACAAGGAATTTGGGAAATTGAAAGTCAGGAGATGTTTTCACCATCTTATGTCTGTGAATGAAATGAAAATGAGGATGAGAATGAAGTAAACACACTGGGAGTAGATGGTTACATCCTAAAAAGAGACCTAAAAGAAATCAAGACCCACAGAACATTGGATCTTGCCTGAACCAGCCTCATCTGAAGCCATACTTAATCTTGGACTTTCTAATAAAATGAGCTAATTCAAGTTTCCTGTCCTTTACAGCAGTTTTAAACTGAGTTTACCTTGTACAGAAAAGCATCCCAAATAGTATGTTTTGTTCATATAATTTGCTGAGGAAGAGAAAGATGGCCTCATTTTTATGACTAATTAGTGTTCACGGGTAGTGTGCGTGCATGCTCAGTTGCTCTGTTGTGTCTGACTCTTACTCTTTGCCAACCCCATAGCCTACCAAGCTCCTTTGTCCACAGAATTTTCCAGGCGAGAATACTATAGTGGGTTGCCATTTCCTTCTCCAGGGGATTGCCTCTCCCAGGGGTTAAACCTGAGTCTTCGGCATTGGCAGGAGAATTCTTTCCCACTGAATCACCTGAGAAGCCTGTATACAGGTAGAGATTGTGTCCAGTAGACCTAACTTGCCTATTCATTCCCTAGGAAGACAACCCAGCTCTGATGGGGCCATGAGGAACAAGCTCTTCTAATGAGCTATACTAAATGCTAGTATTTTTACATTAAAATTTTTTGAAAAGAGGTTGACCTCATTGCAGAATCTCAGAAAATACCTGACACCACCTTAACTAAAACTTTGTAGTAAAAAAATATTGATCTGTGAAAGAATGTGGTTTTGAGACCAAAAAAAAGTGAATAAAATTGGGGGGCAGGGAGGGAATGGGATAGCGAAACTTAGAGTAGAAGTGTGGGGATGCAAAGTTATTTCCATCCCTAATATAATTGAAATCTCCCTGAACCTAGCAGTGTAACTGATGCCTGAAAAACATGGTAAATTTCACTGTGACCTTGAAGGTTGCTGAACTGAAGCACTTTTCTTCCATCACACTTTGAAATCACCATCCTAGACTTGGACTTTTGGGAAAAGTTGAACAAGATCAAAACTCTGATTCACTTGTGTGATAGCTTGCTGCCAGGAAGCGATGACCTCTTCAGAAAAATGGGACAGTGACATCAGTTTGCAGTGGGTCACTAGGTACTCTGCAGGGTGGCAAGTTTTTGTGCATCATCCTGGAAGATGCTTCTTGCATGAAATATGAGACCAGAACTCTAATTCTAACAATGTTATAAACAAACCTATGCAATTAAAGCCTAGTGCATGACTGGAAGCAGAGATAAGCTAATAAGATTATGAACCAACTAAATAGATCTCAAAGCCATATGATGACATCATGAAATTTTAGAAGATCCAGCTGGCTTCCCGTGATATTTTTGCAGTTGAAAAATATGTAGCATCTGGTCTTTCGCTTATCATTCTTTGCTGAAGTAGTTGTCATCTTAAGTTTCTTTTTATCATGTAGATGTGTTAAGTTTAAAAATAAAGTTGGAAAATTTTGATAGAGTATTCCATCTAATTTCATGTAAAAAAAAAAAAAAGCAAAAATTAGTTTCGTAAGTGAACTTTTTGTAAGGATGGGCAGTGCCCAGAACATTTGCACTTGCCTTAAGCAATTTTATACTCTTGGAGTACCATTAACCTAGAGAATTATGATGATCTCTTATGTGGAATATTCCATCATTCATTCATACATTTGGCATACAGAAGTAGTGTGCTATACTGGGTGTAGCACAAACCCCAATTTCAGTTCAAACCCCAATTTCACCACTTACTAGTTGTGTAACTTTGAACAAGTTATAAAATCTCTCAAGTTTCAATTCAGTTCAGTCGCTCAGTCATGTCCAACCCTTTGTGACCCCATGAATCGCAGCACACCAGGCCTCCCTGTCCATCACCAACTCCCGGAGTTCACTCAAACTCATGTCCATTGAGTTGGTGATGACATCCAGCCATCTCATCCTCTGTTGTCCCCTTCTCCTCCTGCCTGCAATCCCTCCCAGCATCAGAGATTTTTCCAATGAGTCAACTCTTCACATGAGGTGGCTAAAGTATTGGAGTTTCAGCTTTAGCATACTCATCTATAAAATAAGAATAGGAACTACTGCTAAAGGACACAATATTTGTATTTTGCACCATGTCTGACATATGTGAGCTCCAAATAAATATTTATTATTAGTCACTCACTTAACAAATATTTCTTGAGGTCTAAGTAGGTATCAGGCACTGTGCTAAACCCTAGGAAGACTTGGCCAAGAAGAAATAGATTCTTAACAACTAACTTGTGTATAAGGGTCATCTCTGACAAGTTAATTGTCTGATACCAATCTGCTCCAGTCACTGACCCTCTACTAAGAAGATCTTTGGGAAGCTATGTTTGTGATGTCCGGTATTAGAGATGAGCAAAAGATTCATTCAGAAATACAATATTAAGTGATAAAGTTTAGTAACACCTCTATGACTTAAAAAAAAAAAAAGCATTCTGAAAATACACAATTACATGCTGCTGCTAAGTTGCTTCAGTCGTGTCCGACTCTGTGCGACCCCATAGACGGCAGCCCACCAGGGTCCGCCGTCCATGGGATTCTCCAGGCAAGAACACTGGAGTGGGTTGCCATTTCCTTCTCCAATGCATGAAAGTGAAAAGGGAAAGGGAGGTCTTTCAGTCGAGTTTGACTCTTCGTGCCATTGCCTTCTCCGCACAATTACATGCTGTTATCTAAAATGTAATCTAAGGTGGTAGCCGTGATGTGGGAAGAGGTACGGAAATATTATTCTAATACCAGAGTAGGCTTCTCAGACCTGAGGCTCATCTCATTGACTCCTCCTCCAGCTCCACTTCTATTACATCTTCACTGCTTCTTCAACCGCAGCCACTGCCCTGGCTACTGGCAACTTTTCTTCTGCCTTGGCTCCTGCCATCCCTTGCCATGGGCCATGCCCTCTTCATTACACAGCTCCAGTGCCTGACCCCACTGACAGTGCTTCCAAATGGTCCCAGATCTGATGAAGTCCTGGGACAGCTCCTGGGACAGTCCATGGACAGCTCCTGGGACATTTGGAAATTCAACCATATCCAAGCCTGGATGAATAAATACTAACAAAGTATAAGAAATACCTTTAGAGAAGGGAAATTTTACATAGAGTATGGCATTTGAGCTGATTTTGTCTTCTGATAGACAAAAAATAAAAGACCATCTCAGGCTACGGTAATGGCATAAACCACTAAAAATGTCACTACTTTACTCTTCTTTTAATGGTACAATAACCCCAAACCAATGACGGCTTTCAACATGGTAATCTATCCACTTATACCTTCTGGAAGGACATAGGCAGGTCAGTTTTTCAAGTATACCTGTGTAAATGATCCTTCTGGTTTTGCAGGAGCCAAAAGAAGCTGAAGGATTGCTTTCTATTTTGTTTTTGTCTGTTAGCTACTTGCCTAATTTATTCCAAGTGGTAGATGTTAACACAAAGTCCACCAAAATTGGTTTGTGGGTGCATGTGTGTTGGAGGGTGTTGTGTGTGAGTATATATACACAAACACACACACATAGCATTTACAACAATGATTTAGCGACTTCCTTGGTGGTCCAGTGGTTAAAAATCCACCTGCCAATCAAACACGGGTTCAATCCCTGGTCTGGAAAGATTCCACATGCCACGGAGCAAATAAGCCAGTGTTCCACAACTCTGAAGCCCTCGTGCCCTAGAGCCCATGCTCTACAGCAAGAGAAGCCACTACAATGAGAAGCCCGAGCACCATAACTAGAGAATAGCCCCCTAGAGGAGGGCGTGGCAACCACTTCGGTATTCTAGCCTGGAGAATCCCCACGGACAAAGGAGGCTGGCGGGCTACGGTCCATATGATCACAAAGGGTCACACACGACTGAGCAGCTAAGCACACAGCACAGTGCCCACTCACCAGAACTAGAGAAAGAGCCCTTGAGCAGCAACGAACACCCAGTGCAGCCAAAATAAATTTTTATTTTAAAAGCAATGATTTAGATATGAGAACCAATTCAATTCTAAAACAGTCTAGTTTCTACAAACTATTAGTAAAGTGTTATTCACTCAGTCATGCCTTGAGCATGACTTTGTGACCCTATGGACTGTAGCCCGCCAGGCTCCTCTGTCCATGAGATTTTCCAGGCAAGAATACTACAGTGGGTTGCCATGCCCTTCTCCAGGGATCTTACCATCCAAGAATTGAGCCCAGGTCTCCTGCATTGCAGGCAGATTCTTTACCATCTGAGCGACCAGGGAAGCTCCTACAAACTATATTCAGTGGTAATATGAATTATTTTTATTTTCTACTGGCATTTACTACTGGGTTGAGTTTGTTTCACATGCGAGAAGTTTTATGTTTTTCACTTCAACTACCATGCTGCTGCTGCTGCTGCTAAGTCGCTTCAGTCATGTCCAACTCCGTGCGACCCCATAGACGGCAGCCCACCAGGCTTCCCCGCCCATGGGATTTTCCAAGCAAGAGTACTGGAGTGGGGTGCCACTGCCTTCTCCCTCAACAACCATAGACTAACTCAAAAACCATATACACTGTATTTGAAGATTAATTAGCAACTCATTTTGTGATGACTTGATTAATATCTTTAATCCTTATTACTCTCCTGAGTTTTATAGTTGTGGTGCCTTTGATCCATAAGATATATGGCATCAGTTCAGTTCAGTCGCTAAGGTGTGTCTGACCCTTTGCAACCCCTGGACTGCAGCACACCAGGCTTCCCTGTCCATCATCAACTCCTGCAGCTTACTCAAACTCATATCCATTGAGTCGGTAATGTCATCCAACCATCTCATCCTCTGTCATCCCCTTCTCCTCCTGCCTTCAATCTTTCCAAGCATCAGGGTCTTTTCCAATGAGTCAGTTCTTCACTTCAGGTGGCCAAAGTACTGGAGTTTCAGCTTTAGCATCAGTCCTTCCAATGAATATTCAGCACTGATTTCCTTTATGATTCACTGGTTGGATCTCCTTGCTGTCCAAGGGACTCCCAGGAGTCTTCTCCAACACCACAGTTCAAAAGTTCAATACCACAGTTCAGTTCTTCAGTGCTCAGCTTACTTTATAGTCCAATTCTCACATCCATACATGACTACTGGAAAAACCATAGCTTTGACTAGATGGACCTTTGTTGGCAAAGTAATGTGTCTGCTTTTTAATATGCTGTCTAGGTTGGTCATAACTTTTTTTCCAAGGAGCAAGAGTCTTTTAATTGCATGGCTGCAGTCATCATCTGCAGTGATTTTGGAGCCCCCCAAAATAAAGCCTGACACTGTTTCCATTGTTTGCCCATCTATTTGCCATGAAGTGATGGGACCAGATGCCATGATGTTAGTTTTCTGAATGTTAAGTTTTAAGCCAGCTTTTTTACTCTCCTTTTTCACTTTCCTCAGGAGGCTCTTTAGTTCTTCACTTTCTGCCATAAGGGTGGTATCATCTGCATATCTGATGTTATTGATATTTCTCCTGGTAATCTTGATTCCGGCTTGTGCTTCATCCAGCCCAACATTTCTCTTGATATACTCTGCATATAAGTTAAATAAGCAGGGTGACAATATACAGCCTTGATGACAATATACAGCCTTTCTCAATTCGGAACCAGTCCTTTGTCCCATGTCCAGTTCTAACTGTTGCTTCCTGACCTGCAATCAGATTTCTCAGGAGGCAAGTAAGGTGTTCTGGTATTCCCATCTCTTTAAGACTTCCACAGTTTGCTGTGGTCCACACAGTCAAAGGCTTTGGCATAGTCAATAAAGCAGAAGTATATGCTTTTCTGGAACTCTTTTGCTTTTTCGATGATCCAACAGATGTTGACAATTCGATCTCTGGTTCCTTGCCTATGGAATCAAGACATGACTAAATGAGACAGTTCAGGCCCATGGTGTTTAGCTATGTCTATGAGAAACTTTTAATGCCTTCACAATAACATTTCTTATCTCTTTTCACCAGAGTAGAACACAATGGAGCATGAGAAATGCATATGCCCAGGTTTTAACAGAGTCCATTACCGTATTAGACTTAGCTGTGCTCAGTTAACTCTGAAGGACCAAAATACTGGCAAATGATCCAATGAGTGCACTTTATTGCCAAATGTTGTCCAAATTAAAGAGATTATTGTAGCAAATGTTTCATTAGTGTTTGACTTAACAAACAAACCACTATTTTCCCTCTGAGCATGTTTTAATCAAAATGGAGAAGGCAACAGATGCTGTTTGATAGTTTTCAAGCCTATGCTATATTTTCTCCCACCATCAAAATATACTTCAAGTTCCTTTAAAGGTGATATTATGAATGCATCTGCCCAAATTATATAGCTCAGTTCACTTCAGAGCTTTCTTACTATTTAATGTCACTTCTCTTTCACACATCATTCAAACAGGATTAAATTATACATGCTTTAAACATATGATGTGTTGAAGTAGAAAGAGTCAGCCTGGCTTCCTGGAAAGATTAATTAAGTGCATCAGCTTTTTCCTGGGTAAAAAGAACCTGTAAATTTGGTTCTTTGATGCAGTGTTTAGCTACTCTCCTCAAAAGGGACCTGGAAATAAAGTGTTGATCACAGGTAAGTCTATCCTAAAATTAGAATGTCTTGTTCACATTGTGTAATTGAAGAAATTTGAAAATGCCGGAACTAGCAGGAAAAAAAAAAAAAAAAAGTTCTTCATTGACCTATGGAGTGTCTCAAATTTCCACTCTTCAATTCATTCTTTGTGAATTTTCTAAGAGCTCCTCTAAAGAGTTTCACATAATAATCAGCCACCTTATTAACAGGGATTAGTGTATCTGAGCCATCTATGTTCCTGGAAGAGAGCAGGCTTCTAGGAGAATGGATGAAATCAAAGGTTTTCTTATTTGTTTAAGAAATGAAACACTTGTACCAAAGTTTTTTCATAACACCTGGTAATTTTGCTACAGTAAACTAAAAATGGTCATATGCTTTGTGCAAATTCAATTACCTATGAAATAAGTTTCTAGCCTGGTTAAATGGTAGCAGAAACTAGGTTTAAAGAAATCCATCAGAAATATTTTATTTAAAGACCAATTATTTTTTCCATTGTAAATTGGAAAAAGATGACTGTTATTTGATTTTGAAAAGCAGACAATCTTGATACATCAGTATTTTTTTAGAGCATAACATAGTTTGTAAATAAACCATTGGAATAAACTTTTTTATGGTTAAAGATAAGTGATAGGTGGAAGGTTGAGAAACACAGGGTAGGTCTATGAGTATCCAAGAAGCATGATGATGAGTAGCATGAAATGGTGGAAAGAGACTTGGATTATGAATAAAATGCCCTAGTTCTACCAAACATAGTACCACCTCCACTCTTTATTTGTCTTCAGTCATTGGGGCAAGATATTTAATTTGGAGGACATTCAGTACTTCCCTTGTAAAATGAGACGAATGCTTACTTGACTTATATTATTATGAAGATATTCAAGAAATATGATGTATGCAGTAACACTCTGGAAGTTACCGAGTGATATCATATGTCTTTGATTCTATGTTATATACCACTGTGTCATCATTTGATATTATAACATCTTTGACATCAGATATATCTTACAGTCACTGTCTGTGGGTATCATTTGCCAGTATCTGTATATATCAAAACAAGCCCATTGGAGGTCAGTGGTTTGGAAAAAATTCAGAGACAGTGTGGACCACTCTTTTAAGAAAAATGATGCATTTCCAAGTCTTCTTGATGATAAAAATGATTAAACTGCACTTTTAAAAAACAACATACAGTATCAACATCAATGACTGAGTCAGAAAGTGACTCCTGGGAGACAGATTGAATGTAAAACATTTTAGGAATATCTTAAAGAGTCTATTTTACTTATATTTCACTTTTATCTATACATAGATAAAAAGGAAATATAAAAGATAATATAATATATTTTTATAATGTAAAAGATTTTTAAAATCTATGTATATATAAGTTAAAAGGGTTCTTCCAATAAATAAATGTAAGATTAAAATTCCATGTTGTAAGAAAGCATTATGTCATATTCTATTGCAATCGTCTTTCTTAGTAGTACATGGGCCAATTGATGGTGTGTCGAAAGAAAATTGGTACATAAATATACAATGTTACTATGAAGTTGTGAGTTAGAAAAAAGAGCATTTATTGGTACCAAAGGTAAGACTGGCACATTTTACAGCTTTGTTTAAGCCTGGCCTCGATACCAAGGAAGAGATTATGGACAGGAAAACAACCACTACAAAGAGACCTGAAAGGTTCTGATGTGCATGCAAGCCATCTGGCACTAGAAAAATAAATTTTACCCCATGGGCGGAATCTGGATCTTCTTATAATTGATAAGATACCATTCTAGCCCTAAATATTGACACATAGACCGTCAATGAAACTTCCTGGAAGGGTAACAACACCTGCATAATGGGATTTGATGACAGGATGTTAGAGTAAATAGCTTTATGAAAGCCGGTCAGTGATGACCATAGGCGGGAAAAAAGCATGTTGGTAAATTCATCACTCAACATTGAGTTCAATAATCACTTTCCAAAGGAAGAAGTCTTTCCTTGAATACCCAAAATATGAACCAATGCCTTCTTCCTCCATAACACACATCTTAACCATTTCTTTATTAAAGAACATATCAAATTAAATATTAGCTGGCCTCTCCTATGGATGTCATGAAGCTAGTTACTATGGTTTGTTCATTTGGTTTAAGAGAACTTGGTATAGTGTAACACAGAGTATTTAGTAGGCAATCAATAAATTATTGGTGAAAGAATGAATATGTTTAATGTATTTTGTATATAAGAATCACACGCATTAATTTGTAAGCAGTTTGCAAATAAGATTAATGGTGCTGTTACAATATTACAAGTCTTAATTTACACAGTGTGAAAGATAATGACGGTACCAGAAACATTAGTTTACTAATCTGCCGCACCCCATTTTACTCTTCTAGACTTATCAGTCCTATTCACAGTCTTGGGAATGCCAATCCTTTGTACTCAGTGAACTTTCCCTCACCTCCACTCACTGGCTCTGGCTGATAGACCAGGACTGATAGACCTGTCCCTAAAAGGAGTGGTTCATTGGCTGGTTGATAAGGTAACGAATATTTCTCTTTGGAGAACTGAACCAATAAATAGCCTGAAGAAGGGGAGAACAAAGGCACATTATTGGTGGAGCACCAGAATCGAAGGCAATGGTCTCCTGAAGACAAGTGGGACAACATTTTCTTGAATTCCATACATGTTGCACCTTAGAAGTTTCTTTTTTCTCAAGTTAATTGCATAGACCTTTTCTTCCTGGTGGCTCAGAGGTTAAAGCGTCTGCCTGGAATGCAGGAGACCCGGGTTTGATCCCTGGGTCGGGAAGATCCCCTGGAGAAGGCAATGGTAACCCACTCCAGTATTCTTGCCTGGAGAATCCCATGGAGGGAGGAGCCTGGTAGGCTACAGTCCATGGGGTCGCAAAGAGTCGGACACGACTGAGCGACATTACTTACTTACTTACTTTCTTCCTTAGAACTAAAAACACTTTTTCCAAGAGTGAGTACATTTTCTGTCCCAACAAGATAATCATATAGCATACTGGTTAACATTTTTACCAACTTTCCAAGAGCTAGAATACAATGAAATATGATCAATACAAAATTTAGCCACATTTAATTATCCCTGGATGAATTCTTGTTCATCCTACAACCTAAAACACTTCAGGTACTTCAGAAACTTTGGGTCTTGCTCTCTACTGGATATTTGGTCTAGCATTCTCTCTTGATTTGACACACTTTCAGCTCGAGATGATATATTTTTTTTCTTATGACCAAACAGTCCTGTTTTTCAGGCATTCATATCAACTTTCTCATGCCCACTTGGAAGCAAGAGATACATGTGATTAGAATGAAAGAGAGTGGATGGGAATGGAACTGAACAGTTAATGACTCATTTGTATAGGGGATATGTATCAAACATTTTTGAAATCTTATTACTGGCTTTAAAATAGAAAGGTAGACCAACAATAACAGCAATACAACAATAATAACAAGAATAGAAAAAGAAAAGAACCGTAGAGCAAATGGGAAATATACTAGTTCAACTTAATGCATGTTGTTTTTTAATTTTATTGTATATGCTGTTAAGATTTTTCTCAAATTTAAGTTTCAGTCATTTCAGTCAGTTCAGTCACTCAGTCAAGTCAGACTCTTTGCAATCTTGTGGACTGAAGCACACCAGGTCGCCCTGTCTGTCACTGACTCCCGGAGTTCACTCAAACTCATGTCCATCAAGTCAGTGATGCCATCCAACCATCTCATCCTCTGTCGTCCCCTCCTCCTCCTGCCTTCAATCTTTCCCAACGTCAGGGTCTTTTCCAGTGAGTCAGTTCTTCGCATCAGGTGGCCAAAGTATTAGAGTTTCAGTTTCAACATCAGTCATTCCAATGAATATTCAGGACTCATTTCTTTTAGGATGGACTGGTTGGATCTCCTTGCAGTGCAAGGGACTCTCAAGAGTCTTCCCCAACACCATAGTTCGAAAACATCAGTTCTTCAACGCTTAGGTTTTTTTTTATGATCCAACTCTCACATCCATACATGACTACTGGAAAAACCGTAGCTTTGACAAGACAGACCCTTGTTAGCTAAGTAATGTCTCTGCTTTTTATTATGTTGTCGATGCTGAACATAGAAAAGCTATCTGTGTTGGTCATAGCTTTTCTTCCAAGGAACAAGAGTCTTTATTTCATGGCTACAGTCATCATCTGCAGTGATTTTGAAGTCCAAGAAAATGAAGTCTCTTACTGTTTCCATTGTTGCCCCATCTATTTGCCATGAAATGATGGGACTGGATGCCATGATTCTAGTTTTCTGAATGTTGAGCTTTAAGCCAGCTTTTTCACTCTCCTCTTTCACTTTCATCAAGAGGCTCTTTAGTTCTTCTTTGCTTTCTGCCATAAGTGTAGTCATCTGCATATCTGAGGTTATTGATATTTCTCCCAGCAATCTTGATTCCAGCTTGTGCTTCTTCCAGCCCAGCATTTTGCATGGTGCACTCTGCATATAAGTTAAATAAGCAGGGAGACAATATGCATCCTTGATGTACTCCTTTCCCAACTTGGAACCAGTCCTTTGTTCCATGTCTAGCTCTAACTGTTGCTTCTTGACCTGCATACACATTTCTCAAGAGGCATGTAAGGTGGTCTGGTATTGCCATCTCTTTAAGACTTTTCCACAGTTTGTTATGATCCACACAGTCAAAGGCTTTAATGGTCAGTGAAGCAGAAGTAGATGTTTTTCTGGAATTTTCATGCTTTTTCTATGATCCAGTCAATGTTGGCAATTTGGTCTCTGGTTCCTCTGCCTTTTCTAAAACCAGCTTGAACATCTGGAAGTTCACATTTCATGTACTGTTGAAGCCTGGCTTGGAGAATTTTGAGCATTACTTTGCTAGTGTGTGAGAAGAGTGCAGCTGTTTGGTAGTTTGAACATTCTTTGACATTGCCTTTCTTTGGGACTGGAATGAAAACTGACCTTTTCCAGTCCTGTGGCCACTGTTGAGTTTTCCAGATTTGCTGGCATATTGAGTGCAGCACTTTCACAGCATCATCTTTCAGGATTTGAAATAGCTCAACTGAAATTCCATCACCTCCACTACCTTTGTTCATAGTGATGCTTCCTAAGGCCCTCCTGACTTCTCATTCCAGGATGTCTGGCTCTAGGTGAGTGACCACACCATCGTGGTTATCTTGGTCATAAAGATCTTCTTTGTATAGTTCTTCTGTATATTCTTGCCACCTCTTCTTAATATCTTCTGCTTCTGTTAGGTCCATACCATTTCTGTCCTTTATTGTGCCCATCTTTGCATGAAATGTTCCCTTGGTGTGTCTAATTTTCTTGAAGGGATCTCTAGTCTTTCCATTTCTATTGTTTCCCTCTATTTCTTTGCATTAATCACTGAGGAAGGCTCTCTTATCTCTCCTTGCTATTCTTCGGAACTCTGCATTCAGACAGGTATACCTTTCATTTTCTCCTTTGCCTTTCACTTCTCCTCTTTGCTCAGCTATTTGTAATGCCTCCTCAGACAACCATTTTGCCTTTTAGCATTTTTTTTTCTTGGGGATGGTCTTGATCACTGCCTCTTGTACGGTGCTATGAACCGTCATCCACAGTTCTTCAGGCACTCTATCAGATGTAATCCCTTGAATCTATTTGTTACTTTCACTGTATAAACTTAAGGGATTTGATTTGGGTCATACCTGAGTGGTCTAGCGGTTTTCCCTACTTTCTTCAATTTAAGTCTGAATTTTGCAATAAGGAGTTCATGATCTGAGCCACATTCAGCTCCCAGTCTTGTTTTTGCTGTCTATATAGACCTTCTGCTGCTTCTGCTTTGGGATTGACCATCTGGTGATATCCATGTGTAGAGTTGTCTCTTATGTTGTTGGATGAGGGTGTTTTCTCAGTGCATTCTCTTGGAAAAACTCTGTTAGCCTTTGCCCTGCTTCATTTTGTACTCCAAGGCCAAACTTGCGTGTTACTCCAGGTATCTCTTGACTTCCTACTTTTGTATTCTAGTCCCCTATGATAAAAAGGACATCTTTTTCTGTTGTTAGTTCTAGAAGATCTTGCAGGGCTTCATGAGTAAGTGAGTGAGTGAAGTCGCACAGTCGTGTCTGACTCTTTGCGACCCCATGGACTGTAGCCTACCAGGCTCCTCCCTCCATGGGATTCTCCAGGCAAGAATACTGGAGTGGATTGCCATTTCCTTCAGCTTCAACTTCTTTGGCATTAGTGGCTGGGACATAGACTTGGATTACTGTGATATTGAAAGGTTTGCCTTGGAAATGAACAGAGATAATTCTGTCATTTTGAGATTGCATCCAAGTTCTACATTTCAGACTCTTTTGTTGACCATGAGGACTACTCATAAATAAAATAAATTTAAGTTTATTAATTAAAATATAGTTAAAACTCAGAAATAGCCCTTTGATCCTTAGTAAATCCTGAAGAATAACACACCAAACACCACTCTATCTCTTTCTAGCATGTTTTTCTGGTTATTAGAGATTGGAAAGGTGAATGTTATAGATATTTCTCAGATTCAGGTGAAGGTATAGTTTCACATACTACTTGGTTTCCACCAACCAGATGCACCTGTTTAAGACAAGAAAGCTGGATATGAACATCATGAGAGAGAATCTACAGGGCTATTCTGGCAAGTAGGGGGGTTGAGGAGTTTGGTTCATCTATAGAACTTTAATGGAGGACCTAGAATTTAATCCGTATCTTCACTTGTATAAGTGACTTAATGACGGTGTTTCCATTTGACCACCCCAATGTTCAGCAGTATATTTCTCCTATATATCCTCCAAACCTGGTGGTTCCTGCGTACCAACAAAAACATTATAAATTATCTATTACATTATAGTAAACTCATTTTTGTTTAAACTAGAAAAGTTTAATCTTGTTTTCTGAATCCAAGAACCATGCATGACCTATGTAGTAACTGGTACCAGAAATGAGATGCTGGAATGTATAAGTAACACTAATTTAGTAGAAGCTTTGGATAGTGAGGGCTCAGAATTTATTTTTTATCTGGTAGCCAAATATTTGGTTAGTCTCTCACCTGTTTACTTTTAAAAGCAAGATAGCTGTTGCCTGAGGTTATAGTGTTCAAGGAAATAATGGAATGAACTCATAGTATCCATAGGTGTTTTGCTAAAGAAGGCATTCTCTGCCTGTGCCCACTAACTACATTGAGGGAGAGTCCAGTGATTTAGAACTTGCAGTGTTGAACAACTCATCTGCTTTTTTGTATCTGAACTTGAAGAAGTTTGAAGCTGCAGCCATGAAACTACAGTGTTAGCAGGAGGTAAGGCTCTTGCTTTGTCATAAAGCAGCAGTGATATTGCTGGCAAAAGATGATGAACTGTATTGCTTACCCATATAAGCCTATTGTTTCAGGTGCTCTCAAGGTAGCCACCATTACTTTAAGGGCCAGAGGGGAGGGCAGAGAACAGAGCCCAGTAAATAAAAGAGGAGAATCTGCAGGCTCAAAAACCATGTCTGGGCAAGTCTTCTGACTATGGTAGTTTGTACATGGAACAGAATTGAAACAAGTCAAGTTTGCTAAGTGTTTGGAGAAATTATCTTCCCAAAGAAACCGAAAACTTGGTCTGCGACATTCTGTGATTGTTAGAACTTTGAAACAACTCCAATATTTCAAATCTCATGAAGTCTCCAAGAAGTACATCCGGCCCTCCCTGCCACCCCACCCCACCCCACCCCACCCCCGTGCCCACCTCTGATATATTTGTCATGGAAAACTGACAAAGATGAACCTTCCAGGGTAGATCCAGGAGCAATAGAGGGCAAGGAATGAAGGAGAGCATTCCAGAGAAAGAACCAGGAGTTTCCAGGTTGGCCAACAAAGAAACTTCCTGCAGTGCTGGGGCAGAGAGTCCTGGTTATTCCTGTTCAGTAGGTTTTGATAATTATTGTGAAATGGTACCTAATGTCACCAGTGGACATCGGCTTACTGCAATGACCCAGTTCTTCTCCATCATTGAAAACTTACATGTGCTGGTAGCTGAAAATATATCTTCTTGATTTTTTTTTTCAAATTTGTTTTTATTTTTTTAATTGGAGGATAATTGCCTTATAATATTATGTTGGCTTCTACCATACAACATGAATCAGCCATGAGTATACATATGTCTCCTTCCTCTTGAACCTCCTTCCCACCTCCCACCCCTCTAGGTTGTCACAGAATACTGGGTTAAGCAACCCCCACCAGCTGTTTTATGCATGGTAACATATATGTTTCAGCTCTACACTCTCAGCTCACCCCACCTTTCCTTCACCTGCTGTATCCCACAAGTCTGTTCTTTACATCTGCATCTTCAGATAGGTGTATCAGTACCATTTTTCTAGATTCCATATAAAAGTGTTAATATATGATACTTGTTTTCTCTTTTTGACTTACTTCACTCTGTACAACAAGCCCTAGGTTCATCCACCTCACTAGAACTGACTCAAATTCATTCCCTTTTATGGTGAAAATATATCTTTACTTAACTGGTTACCAACCCAGAAGAGTCCCATCTGGGCCTCTTAGCTGCTGCTGCTGCTGATGTTGCTTCAGTCGTGTCCGACTTTGTGCGACCCCAGAGACGACAGCCCACCAGGCTCCCCTGTCCCTGGGATTCTCCAGGCAAGAACGCTGGAGTGGGTTGCCATTAAGAGGGTTGCATATCTGTTTCTGAAACAGCAGTAGCGGAGAGACACTTGGGTCTTGATCCTTTGGAGAGGCAGTGAGACTGTTCTATTTATGAAACAAAGGGGTGCATGTGGATCTGGAAAACCAAAGAGGTGGACCCTAACAGAAAATCTCCAATAGCCTAATCTGCAGGTTCTAAGCTATGTCCACAAATTGTTACGCTTCCCTTTAGGATGACTTTCCCCTAGTGAGTGGAATTAACTTAGTGACTCACTTCTAATTAATAGAATAAGGTGGAAGTATCCTGTGTCAATTAGGAAACCAGGTCATAAAGGACACTGGGACTTCATCACTGCTTTCTCCTGGACAGCTCGCTCTAGGGGGCAGTCAGCAGGATACTCAAGCAGCTTGTGGACAGGTTCCTGTAGCAAGGGCCTGAGGCCTCCAGCCAATAGCCATGTGAGGAGCTGAGGCCTCATGCCAACAGCCTTGTGAGGGAGCCTTCTTGAAACTGGATCTTCCACCTCCAGGCAAACCTTCAGATGACGGCAGACCCTGCCAATATCCTGACTGCAACCACATGAGAGACCTTATGTCGAAACAATCCAGCTAAGCTGTTTCTGAATTCTTTTCCTAACAGAAGCTTTGAGATGATAGTGTTTCTCATCTTAAGCTTCTCATTGTTGTGGTGATTTGTTATTTAGCATGAGGTAACTGATATACTCACTCAATATCAAGTCTCATCTTCTTACTTAGAAATAAAATCTTGATTTTGAGTATTATTTTTAGCTAAAATATGATATACCTCACACTCCTTCTGAAGCCATCCAATTAGATGTCAGCAGGAGCATTGTTAGGATGCTCCTTTCAGGAAAACTCCTTTAAAAGGTGGTAGGCCATCCACATTCTTCCAGCCTGGAATGCAATTTGATGAGTGGAAGTCCAGCAATCAATTAAGATCACAAGGCAACTGTCAGAATGAAAGTAAAGAGCTAACAATGACAGAATAGAAGCAATCCAGGTGCTTAGTAATGATGGTATCATCAAAGCGGCCCCCAAAATGCCATTTGTGAACCTTTTTACAATGGAGAAAAATCACCTGCCACACTGGTTAAGTCACTGTTAGTTCTTATTTCTGTTACTAGTAGCTAAAATGCAGTTACTAACTGATGGAAACTGGGATTAGATTTCTTGGATATCTGGCTTCTAGGAAATAGAATACACTGAGCTAGTAACAGGATAAATCATTGAGCTACCTAACAGAATAAAGCTTGGTTGGAGTAGTTATTACTGTAAATTATTGAGCTATGTATCTGCTATAAGACTTCCTGGGACATGAGGAGTTTATACTGCTTATCAAGAATTTTTTTCCTAGGTCAGAAGAGAATTATCCAGGAAATCCTCTGGACTTCCATATGGGCATCAGTGGAAGATTTTGTGTGCGTGCGCACACCTACACACACACACTCACATACTTAGTATTTTGCACTCTAAATTACTGACACTTGGGCTGACCTGAATAAACCATCCTTCACCCTTACTATTCTGTGTCACTTAAGAATTGTAAGGCAGCCAAAGTTAATATTCAACATGCAATTTTCTGGAGATATCTATGTTTATCTATCTATCTATCTATATATTTAGGCTTCCCTGGTGGCTCAGAGGTAAAGAAGCCACCTGTCTATCCAGAAGACATGGTTTGATTCCTGAGTGGGGGGAGATCCCCTGGAGAAGAAAATGGCAACCCACTCTAGTATTCTTGCCTGAGAAATCCCATGGACAGAGGATCCTGGTGGGCTACAGTCCATGGTGTCACAAAAGAGTCAGACACGACTTAGTGACTAAACAACAACAACACACATACACATACGTAAATATTAATAAAATCCACACTAGCCTTTGAGGCAGCCACCCGCTTGAAGCTGCAGCGGTAAGCAAGTACTGTAGCATTCTGAGTACCATGAAAGGTCTGAAGAGCTAAGATTAAGACATTTAGACACTCTGTCTGTAGGTTCCTGTGCAGTTTTCCGTAATGAGATTGGAGCCCTTTTATTCTGGTGGGGCATGAGTGCCAAGGACTGGCGAAACCAGGGCACTCAATTTATTCACTAGAATGAATCCTGAAAACTGGATCTTAAAAAAACAACAACAACTGAAAATGATTGCATACAAGCAGCTGAAAGTGAGGAAGGAGAAGGCAGACACTTTATGAAAGGCAAATATGGATGATGCTTCTCAGTCCCTCCAAAAGAAAACATGCAGCATAGTTAAGGGATCCAGAAACCCAAGAAATCCCCATGAAGCTAAGGAAAATCTGTCAGTTTTGATGATATGTCAGCTTAATATGTCCATGTAAATGTTACACAGAATCCTATTGTTTTATGTAGAAATGGGTCATGTAGATCTCATTACACAGCCTTGTCATAAATGAATAAGACGTTTCAGGATTTCACAAATATACATCTGTATAATAGATCAACTGGGTAAAACATAATTCAATTCATTTTTAGAGATTTTACTCAGATAACCTTAAACTAAAGCAAAGTGCATACAGTCAGCCCTCCATATCTGCACATTTCATATCCATGGGTTTAATCAACCAAGGATGGAAAATATGCTAAAACAAAAAAACCCAGAAAGTTTTAAAATGAAAATTTCAACTGGCTGCTTGCTGGCAACTATTTAAATAGCATTTAACATTGTATTTACAACTATTTACAGAGTATTTACATTGTATTAGGTGTTATAAGTAGTCTGGGTTTAGTTGCTCAGTCATGTCTGACTCTTTGTGACCCCATGAGAAGCCTGCCAGGCTTCTCAATCCATGGAATCCTCCAGGCAAGAATACTGGAGTGGATTGCCATGCCCTCCTCCAGGGTATCAGTAGTCTAGAGACTATTTAAAATATAAGAAAGGATGTTCCTAGGATGCAAACACTACTGCTATTTTACAGGAGGCTTGAGCATCTGAGGGTTTAGGTTTTGTGAGGGGTGCTGTAACCAGTCCTCTACAGATATCAAGGGATGACTCTATCTGTTTTCCTAAATTATTAAGAAATTTGTGGGGAAAACAGCTATTAAGGTTGGTGGAAACGTAATTGTGTCTTGCATTGTTGCACTTTGCTGTTCGATATTAAGAATATATTCTTAAATAAATGTGATTCTGTTACACATCATTTTAATGTGCATTTCTTACTTTATTTTTTTTGCTAATGACATTACTTGCTGTTTATATTTATTTTAGACTATAGAAATGATGTTAGACAAAATGCAAACCTGAGCAATTTTTTAATTCACATTCAAAATGGGTCATGAGATACTTGAAGATGAGAAGAGTAGTGGCCGACCATCAGAAATTGACGGATTGAGAGGTTCATCGAAACTGATCCTCTGACAACTACATGGGAAGTTGCCCAAGAACTCAGTGTAGCGCATTCTATGGTCATTAGGCATTTGAAACAAATCGGAAAGGTAAAAAGCTAGGTAAGTGGGTGCCTCACGAGCTGACCACAAATCAAAAGAATCGTCATTTTAAAGTGTCACCTTCTTTTATTTTACACAACAACAAACAAGCCATTTCTCAGATTGTGATGTGCGCTTAAAAGTGGATTTTATGCAACAACCAGCAAAAACCGGCTCAGTGGTTGGATCGAGAAGAAGCTCCAAAGAACTTCCCAAAGCCAAACTCTCACCAAAAAAAGTCACAGTCACTGTTTGTTAGTCTGCAGCCCCTCTGATCCACTATAGCTTTCTGAATCCATGCTCAGCAAATAGCTAAGTTGCACTAAAAACTGCAACATTGGCAGCAGGCACAGGTCAACAGAAAAAGCTTAATTCTCCACAAGAATGCCCCACTGCACATTGTGCAACCAACACTTAAAAAGTTGAATGAATTGGGCTACGAAGGCTACAAAGCTTTGCCTCATCTGCTATATTGACCTGACCTCTTGCCAGTCAACCACCACTTCTTCAAGAATCTCAATAACTTTTTGCAGGGAAAATGCTTCCACAACTAGCATGAGGCAGAAAATGTTTTCCAAGAGTACTTGAATCCCAAAGCACAAATTTTTACGCTGCAGGAATAAGCAAACTTATTTCTTGTTGGCAAAGATGTGTTGATTGTAATGGTTCCTATTTTGATTAATAAAGATGTTTGAGCCTAGTTATAATGATTTAAAGGGCTTCCCTGGTAGCTCAGATGGTAAAGAATCTACCTGCAACGCAGGAGACCCAAATTTGATCCCTGGGTGGGGAAGATCCCCTGGAGGAGGGCATGGCAAACTATGCCAGTATTCTTGCCTGGAAAACACTGTGGACAAAGGAGCCTAGTGGGCTAAAGTCCATGAGGTCGCAGAGTCAGACACAACTGAGCGACTAACACTTTCACTTCCAACTTCCTTAATGATGTAAAATTCAGAGTCTGAAACCGTAATTACTTTTGCACCAATCTAATATTCTCCATAAGTGCGTGGGCATGGAAGAACTGAAGAGCAAACCCTGGGCTTCTATAGCCAGGATGATGTTTGAGAGTAACTCACAAAGTAGTTCTGTGCTCTAAGGAAGACTTTTTAACAGTTTACTCAACTCCAAATTTATAGTGTTTTTTAAAGCTATACAGTCAGGTTACATTTACAGTCCATCACCAGAGTTAATAGAAATAAAATTAGTTGTAACTATAGTATGGTTCATGGAGTAACAGTACATAAAACGTAAACTTCGCTGATTCTCTAATTGGCATAAAAGCTTAGATACAAGAAAGTATTCTTTATAACATAGTAGAGTTAAACCCCAGTAATCAACACAACTAAAATCATAGATTACACAAGATTTAGATTTTCATCTTCAGAAAATTTCCTTTAACTGTACCATCAAAGATTTTATCTGTCCTCTAGAGAGACACTGTCCCATACAGTAGCCATTAACCACACGTGGCTATTAAGTACTTGAAGGTGATATCCTAGGAGTGTAAAAACCCCAGCAGATTTTGAAACATTACTTTGAATGAAAGAATATAAAATGTTTATCGAAAAGTTTTTATGTTGTATACACACTGAAATAATATTTTTGATAGTTAAATTATTAAAATTAATTTTACCTGTTTCTTTGTATTTTGAAAATGTGGCTACTGGAAAATTTAAAGGTACATCCACAGCTCACATTTGTGGCTGACTTTATGTTTTTATTGGACAGCATTTTTCTAGATGTTGAAGGACTATAACTGTATAACTATACTAGACTTTCATCTGTGTAGATTTCTGTTCTCTGTCATAGTTCATTAGTCATTAGTTCATAGTGTATAAGGTAAGTTCAGTACTTCTCAACACATATTTCTGTTTTCTTCACACCTTAATACTGTTAGGCAGTCTTTTCCCTCTCTTAAGAACCCTTTCCCACTGGCCTAGTTGGCAAATTCTTACTTTTTAATAGCCAGTTAAAGCATTCTTTTCTCTGTAAAATTTTCTCTGAACTCACTTACTCCACACTTGTACCCAAACTAGAAATACAGATTGTCCTCTGGATTGTGAAAGCTGTTGTTGTTCAGTCACTAAGTCGTGTCTGACTCTTTGTGCCCCATGGACTGAAGCATGCCTAGCTCCTCTGTCCTTCACTATCTCCCAGAGTTTGCTCAGATTCATGTCCATTGAGCCAGTGATGCCATCCAACCATCTCATCCTTTGCCATTGCCTTCTCCTTTTGCCTTCAATCTTTCCCAGTGTCAGGGTCTTTTCCAATGAGTTGGTTCTTTGCATTAGGTGGCCAAAATTTTGGAGCTTCAGCTTCAACATCATTTCTTCCAATGAATAGGGTTGATTTCCTTTAGGATTGACCGGTTTGGTCTCCTAGCAGTACAAGGGACTCTCCAGAGTCTTCTCCAGCACCACAGTTCGAAAGCATCTGTTCTTTGGCGCTCAGCCTTCTTTATGGTCCAACTCTCATATCTGTACATGACTACTCAAATGACCATAGCTTTGCCTATACAAAACTTTTCTATACTGTGAAAGTATCTTGCCCAATATCTACCGGATGCCTACCATTTGCAGAACACAGGGATAGGTGGGGACATATCCAAACATGAACCAAAAAGACATGGACCCTATGCCTGTAGTGACTGCATCTAGAATGGGATACAGATAAGTAAATACCCAGTCAACAACTGGAGTGAAAAATGCTATCACAGACAGGTTCAGGGAGCACATCATAAGCATGCCTCTCCCAGACAACTTCTTTGTGGCAGATAAAAGCACTGAGCCTGAACTATATGTATCTGATCCCATAGGAACCCTGAATTTAAAAAATAGTTGTGTGTGTAAGTATAAAAGCTCAAGAGCATCTTTTTCACATCACAGTTGGTTAAAATGAGTTGCCTTCAAAATACAAATTCCAGAATAGGCATTCTTCTATTACATATATGCCCCAGTATCCTTACAATGACTCTCTTAGCCAGGAAATTTAAGTATTGATTTTTTTAAAAAACAAAGTACAACAACAAAATAGCCCCAAAACAATTAGAATGATTAAAAATGAATTCCACAAAGGTGTGCAATTTACTTAACATTAATGTACTATCACAAAGAGTTCAGGCTTTCAATGATTGGATTTCTGTGGGTTTGAGAAGATAGATGAAGAATTAAGTGAGGAGCTCTGTTAAGTTATCTAACATTTTGCAGTAGACTTTTTAACAGGGGTGTTAAAAAGGGCAGGACCTGTATTTGGCTTGTTGCATTAACTGTGTAATCTTATTTACTAGGAGGTCGTTTATCTACCAACCACAATGATCTAAAACCCAGTTAAAAGCAAAAAGAATGATTTTTAAAGCATCATTTGAGTAGTCCACATATCTGTCACAAGGTCGATGCACTAAAGTTCACCTGCCTTTCTCCTTGGTGAGCACATCAGTTCCTTACATGGGACCTATTTTGTTCTACTTTAGACTGAATGGTGACAAATGAGGCTATCTGGAATCTCAGTCTGCACCAGACTAGCAGTTGCCAATCAGAAGAGGAGGATAATGTTAGAGACAGGAACGCTGGCAAAAGAGAGAAAAGACAGCAGATTGTTAGGGAAAGGGGAGAGAGAGCAACTACGAAAGACAGAGATGATCACCGGGTCATAGTATCCTGGGGTCCTTCAGGGAGAGGACTGATAGCTTCTATTCATCCTGGGAGCATCCCTGACTCCTAGGAAGGAGCTTGATAGAGAACAGGAACTTGCTGTAGTCCTTAAATTCATTATAACCTACTATCAAAATTAACTGAATTTTCAAGAAAAAGCCAAAAAATGGCTTAAGAAAATAGAAACATTTATAATATGTTTTCAGAAAATCTTTGTACAACAGTTTTAAAGAAAATTAGTTTGATTCTTTAAAGGGTCACACTCCAGTAATGCTGCCTATCACTTAATTGAAACAGTTGGCTCTGAATCAATCCTGGATAAACGTTGTCATGCAGAACAGTGGACTTTGCTAAGCTGCCTTGAACAGATTTCAAATGGTGGTAGATACAAATAATAAGCTCTCATATGAGGTTTAAATATATAAGATGGCAACAGATCGCACAGTTGAAATCACTAGGGTGATGTAAAATAATTGTTCTAAAATGCACTATCACCATGAAGAAAAATCTTTCTGCCATGTGCCCAGCACTGTGCTAGGTGCTGTATTATTAAGCATTCTTCTGAAATATCGCTTTCCCTCTTAAGAATGTGAAGGTGTTCCCGAATCCTCATTCATATTTTTAAAGGTTAAATGACATTTAACACGCACAACACAACCATTACATAACAGGCATAGAATACTGTTTTATGACTTGGATAGTTCTTTCTTTTTTTTTTTTTAAGTGCACTAGCAACTTTATTTTCAAATGCTGTCGAATCCTTAAGGATCTGAAAACCTACACATAGGAATGAAGTGTCTTATCCACTCACTTGTTTTGTGTAATAAGTGTTTAAACACAGGCATGCCATTTCGGAGTTTACAGTGAGGCTAAGCTGTACTTCAGCGTTTTTGCAGCAAGCAAAAACAATTTCTGCAACGGTCCTCATTTCCCCTGGCAATTTTTTTTTTTTCTTTTTCATGGCGAGTTACTAAATGCTAGATGCTAGAGTCAAAAAGAAACCTGACCTCTGGGGAGGTGTTGCGGGGGTGTTAATAGTTCTAGCTTGATGTTTGGGGAGAGCCTTGAGGATAAGATTTTAAAACAGCAAATACAGGGAGAAGGGGGAAATGATGGTTTCGGATGACTCTCTCCTCCCTCCACTTTCTCTCTTCACCAATCCGTATCCCCCCCAATTTAGAGGCGGGTTCAGGGAGATCAGGCTGCAGGAAACCAGGAGGCTCTCCGGGGCTGCCGCCCCGGCCTCGTGATGTAATTGTTATTTCTTACTCGGAGCCTGAACCGGCGGAGAGCTGCCCGAGAAGTGGCAGCTGGGTGCCTTCTGCCTTGTCTTGGAGGGTCAGGTTCGGTCCGAGGACGATGTCGATTCGCGGAACGGCTCCGCTGGAGACTTCGCAGTGACAAAGCAGCAGAAGATAAACCCTGCTCCCGTCCGAGGAGCTGAACCCGGCGCTCCTCAGGTCTCCTTCCCAGTTTTCTTCTCGGACTCACCCGCCGATTATCCCCGGGTGCCTTCTCCGTGCAGGGCGCGGGATCAGAGGGACCCGCAGTTAGCGCCCCCCACCCCCCGCCAGACTAAAGCCAGACACACAGATCACAAGGTGGTGGAAGTTGGGGGGTGGGCGAGAGGGAGCCCAGGAGACACGGGTCGTGGGGTGAAGTGGGAGGAGAAGGAAGCCTAAGATGCCGGCACCCAGGAAGGGACCCGGGGCGTCCCGACCCCCAAGCGGAGCCCCCTGCGCGGGCTTTTGGCCTGGGTCACGAGAGTGGTCCCCACCCCCCCGGGAGCCCCAGGAGGAGCTGTCCCGGCGCCTTCGGCGGCGGTGGGGGCTGCTGGACAGAGCCGGAGCCGCGGGGAAGGGCTCGGGGCGCCTGGAGCACCCACCTCTCCCGGCCGCCGTGGTCCTCCCGCTGCCTCGGGGCCCCCGCAGCCCCCGCCCGGCCGGCCGGAGGGGGGCGAGGAGGAAAAGCAGCCAACCGAGGGGGCCCCGCCGTTCCCGCGAGCCTCCGGGACCCGAGCGCGTGCCTGCCGCCCCGGTGACAATGGAAGAGAGGGGGAAAAAAGGGTTAAGAAACTTGGCTGAAGAGCTGAATGGCGTGGAGCGCCGAGGGGAGGGACTGGGCCGCGGCCGCCTCGGCGGCGGAGGGAGGAGCGCGGCTGCGGGCGGGCGGGCGGCGAGCGAGGCGCTCAAAGTCAGCCTCGCAGACATTGCAGCAGAGCCCCGAACTCGGGAGGCGGCGGCGGCGGAGGAGGCGGCGCGGCGGCGGCGGCCGCGGCGGAGGGACGACCCGGCCCC